>NW_016157140.1:318351-351402 GCF_001687245.7 Rhagoletis zephyria | reverse complement strand
TGTATTGAGAATCGGTCAGTCTGAAAAGGCCTTGTAGGGAAGACAATAGGTTTGTTCGTCGAAAATCCAGGGAGAATTATCACTCAAAATATCAGATAGTAAGAAAAATGCTCCCAAACTCTCTCTCATGTAGAGAAGCCTCCAATTTTCTGTACGAACGCAAATTTGCAAGTTTTTCTGGCAGCTACTAGTGTCCACAGTTGCATTTCAAACAAAAGAAATTTCTATAGAATTTTTAAAATTCTTTCAGAGGGGCAAAAAAGAGGATCTACGTGTATTTATCTTGTCAGTCCGACTTTCTTCAACATACGTTTCAATTTCTTTGTCGGGTTTACTATATCGACTCTGGTTGAGATTGCATTCCGATAAGAATACAATTTTTTTTGCCGAGTACCTTGCAAATCAATGGAATTAACTGAATTAATTAAGTAAACAAGTATTAACTTACATTTTTCATTTTAAAATCGCTCAAGTTTGTAAATTTTTAAATTTAACGAACTTGTTTATTCAAATTATCGTCGACAAAAAATCCAACCATGTGCCACAATCATATGTTTTTCCTAATTGCAAATTCTTGCTGGCAAAATTTTTCCCGGTTCGAATTTGTAACTTCTCTCCAAGAAGTAGTCTTTTTACTCGTGATTTATTTAAATGTGTAAGCGCCAATCTATAATTATTATTGTTATGGGAGATGCCACGCCCCCTTTTTATATCGAAACTTTTTTTAGCCTGTAACCATCTTTGGAAAGTCTGCAGTAGATTTCGAAATTTCAAAAAAAATCGGTACGGCCTTTCTCGAGCATTGCGAACAGAAAAAAATGGTTTCAAAATATATACAGTATATTTTGCTTTGCTGCCTTTATGCTTAAGTGAACATTTAAGATATCTACCCCAAAATCCGCATCAGCGGTCCGGCATCCGGTTAAGTACTTTTTTCGGCTAAGTGCACAAGTTTTTCGTGCAAAGAAGGATGGGCAGCTAAGCAAAATATACTGTATTAGTATAGACCAGCCAATATATGCTTGCTTTGTGGCTTAAAACACTACTAACGATAAAAATCGATGGATAAATAAACAAGTTTGCAAGGGTTAAGTGAAAGTGCAATAATCTTTTGTATGAAATACTAGCAGGAAGTAATGTTACTCTTACGCCATATCGTATGTGACCGTACTTATACATGGTGTATGAGTAACTTTTTTCATGTTAAAGTTTGAATTTTTTTCTTTTGTAATACAAACTTAAAATGAAAACAACATATACACAATTAAGTCAGTGCATTTTTATAGATACGCAGGGATTAGTCCAAGGGAACAGCTGTGCCCAAGGCGCCAACAGTCCGGATGTTCTTCACGGTTTCATCTGCCGCGAAGCGCGTTCGCGGTAGGATCTGGAAAATTTAACGGTTACCCTATAAACTGAACAGCTACAGTTTCTTAAAGTCCAATTAGTAATACTACTTAGGTATAAGTTATTTATTCAAGGCAGTTAACAACCAAAAAATTTAACAAAGCTATTGCAATTCAAGAGTAAAAATTTCGTTTTATACATTTTTCGATTACTTGTTAAATTACTTTAAGGAATGGAATTCGAAAAAAATCAATTAAATTTTCATTTCAAAAATTTTCTTTCAAAGGAATTGGAAAAAAAATTACATCTTCATTTCCTTTCAAAGGTATTGAAAAAAAGTTACATTCCTAGCACGTAATTTATTCCAATTACAATAAGAAATTCCTTGTAATGGAATTAAAAAAAAAAAACAATTATATTTGAAATTACTTCAAGAAATTGAGAAAGTAAACATTTCCTTTGCTATGAACTGAAGGAATTGATTCCTAATTACAATGAGGAATGTAATTGTACCCAGCTCTGGTTGCAGGAACCCAATTGAAATATGTACATATATATATTAAAACAAGTAAGAGCAGTGCTGTCTTCGGATATGCCGAAGGCCTCATACCTTTCATGAGCATCTACAAATTTTACCTAACAGATTACTGCATTTGAAAAAATTTGTATATTTACAGCATACATTAAATGTAAAAATCATATCTAAAAAAAAAACAGAGATATTGAAGATATACCAAATATAGCACCAATCTAATTGATTTTCACTGCTGCGTGATCGGTATGTAAACCGGTAACACAATTTAGGGGTTTAGCTTCCTACATAAAGGAGATATATCGCAAAAACTGTTATCTTAACAATCAGTAGTATAGTATAAAGCTTACACAGCATAGATTTTGACGATTTTCTCAGTAGACTTTGTATTATTATTTATAAAATAGCTTACGAAATTTACCGGTTTTGGTTGTCCAAATAAAGGAGTTTTATGGTAAAATCCCATATCTGAACAATCAGTGGTATGGAGCCAATAAATAGGTTATCGTGACTCGATATTTGTTCATTTCATTGTAAAATGTAAAATTGTAAAACTTCTGTTGATAATGAGTGAATATAGTGTGAAATTTCATGTTTCTAGCTGCATAAATAAATGGAGAAGTTATAACAAAAAATCGCATATCTGAACAATCAGTTGTGTGGGAGCTATATGTAATAGTTACCCGATCTTTGCAATTTTCACTGTAAGTATTCTGTTAATAATGGGTGGAAATATTGCGAAATTTCATGTTCTCATAACTAAACAATCAGTTGTATGGGAGCTATAGGTTATAGTGACCGGATCTTTGTAATTTTCACTGTAGGTATTCTGCTGATAATAGTTGGAAGTACTGCAAAATTTCATGTTCCTAGCTGCATAAATGGAGGAGTTATTACGAAAGATCTCTTATTTTAACAATCAGTTGTATGTGAGCTATATGTTATAGTGGCCCGATTCTTCCGGTTCCAACAAATACATTATAAAAATACACCCACCTACCAAATTTCATCCCGATATCTCGGAAACTGGGTGACAAGATTGCATACAAAGAGACGGACATACAGGCACACGGACAGACGGACGTGGCTAAATCGACACAGTTCGAAGTTCTGATCATTTAAGTATACATTTTAATTCTCTCTGTTCTTGTTCTGTTACTTACAAATATCGGACGAAAGTTATATTACCATTTGATGCTCATGAAAGGGATAAAAATATACTATAACGTTCTACAAACGAATGATATATGTACATATGTACATACAAATAAAAAATCTACCACGGGGTTTTATTTTCTGTTACGATCTTCCACCTCATTTTGGGCTGTTTTCTGAAGTAACCTATAACCTTAAAGCTCACTTTATATTTAAAGGTCGGATTAAAAATAAAGCTATGTCTAAACTTAAGAATTTCTATTATCGGTTTTTGACGAACGTATGTTTCTTGGTTGTAAATCAATTTAAAACTTATAATAAAATGTTTTATTTTAGACACAATCATACATTTTAATAGTCATATATAGTTCCTTTGTTTGCATTTATTTTTATTTCTGTTTCGTGAATTTGCATTTCAAATTCCTAAAATTAATTTACTACCTACATACGTAAATATGTGAGTGAAATTACTTTAGTAATATACATAGTAGGCTTTGCAACTAATATGACTTTATTCTATTGGCTCTAATTTAGAAAACATCACGTTGAGTGCTATCCCATGCCGAACGCCCTCAATCCATGTGAAGATGTTATGGGCTACCAATGGCTGCGCATTTCGGTCTGGATTGTTGTTGCTCTGGCTGTGGTGGGAAATGTTGCGGTACTTGTTGTGATTCTATCGATTAGGTAAGTGTATACAATGTATCATATCGTCCTGTTTCTGCCTCAACCTCGTATCTGCAATAGAGGTATTTTAGAGAGTGTAAGAGAAAATGCTTAATTTCTTCCCCTAGGATACAATAAACGCATTTTTACTTAATATTTCTAGTTCCACTAACAGAAGTGAGCACCCTCATTAAGTCTTTGTTCTATTTTAAAATAGTGTGTCGCTTAAACAGCTGTTGTAAGTGGTAATATTAGTTTTCCCAAAAATTGTAGATACGTGGTTAAGGCAGAAACGGGACGATATGTGGTATGTACATACATACCTACGTATAAAATTCGGAAAGCTGCATAACATGCATGCCCATGTATGTACACATACAAACATATTAGGGTATTCACGATCAGGTGCATACTGTCTAGCATGGTGCATAGATAGTATAAATAGCATGATTGTTGTTGTTTCATGTGTTCAAACAACAACAAAATTAGCCAATCATGCTATTTATGCTAGTTATGCACTATGCTAGATAGTACGCACCGGATCGTGAATACCCCTATTCTGATTATATCCAGGGGGATTCAAAACTGCGTACAGATATTTGGCGTACGTATTCCTCGAACCATAACAAACCAAAAGTGTTAGGCGACATTTTACCCCCGGGGCTTATTTACTGAGTTACGACTAGCTGAAGATAAATCGATTAAGCATTGATTTTTGGCTTATTTTGAGCAAAACTTTTTATGTACAAACATAAAGTGCGTTTAGATATAAAGATAATCTCAGTCAAAGCTCGTTTTTTAATCTTCCTGTTTACACATCCAAATCTCAGATTAGGAAAAGTTGTTTTTTCTCTGTGCCACTGCGATCACTTTTTTCTGCTATATTAAGCAATTTAAATACATATATGTACTTTAACTTAATATTTTTCTTCTTTTCCTTGCTAGCGTCCATTTTTGTTTAATTTTATTACAGATTAACGAGGGGCCAGTTCTGTGTGGCTAATCTCTTTTTCTAATTACAGATTATGGAGTTAAGCTCGAAAATGGGGATAATATACATATATGTAGTATTACGCGAAAATATTACCCCAAATTACCAAAAAAAAATATATATATATGATTTCAATGCCTTGATCGATTTATATTGAACTGGCCCTTACTCAGTAAATAGACCCCGGGTAGAAAAATTTCCCTTAACCTATTTTTGTTTGGAGTACGATTGGCAAATATTTTACGGCACCCTGAAATTGTACATATGGAAACCTTGCATAAATACGAAATAATGCGTATGAAACAAGACGAAATAATGCTTACGAAAGAAAATCGAAATAATGCATATATGCACAGTTTCGGTTGAAACCCGAAATAAAACATATATGCACAGTTTCGGTTGAAAACCGCAATAATGCATATTAGAAAAAACCGAAATTATGCATATGCATTATGCATGAAAATCGAAATAAGGCATATAACAACACCGAAGGAATGCATAAAAGAAAAACGAAGTAATGCATACATGCACAGTTTCGGTTCAAAACCGAAATAATGCATATGACGAAAACCGAAATAGCGCATATGTTCTTTCTGCGTAGGCGGCCTTCGGCCGCGCTTAGGGATTATAACCTTTACCAAGTAGAGTTCTCCTTTCTGCATTGCTGGAAAAGGATGGCGAAAGTATTTCTGCGCAGAACTTCTTTCTGCGTAGGCGGCCTTCTGCGTGCGGCATAAAATTGTAACCCTCACTAAGTGGAATTCTCCTTTCTGTGTTGCCGGAAAAGGGGGAGGAAGTATTTTTGCGCGTTGTTCAAACAGGCCAGTTAGCTGAGGCAATTAAGCTTTAAATTGCGGAATTGAGTTTTGTGTTCACATACGAAGTCAGCTGCTGGATTACCTACAGTGATGGAAAAGTTGGTACAACTGTACCTTTATTTAGTTTGAAAGTGCATTCGGTACTAACACACAATTTTAGGTACTTCTCAGGAAATCAGTTCTTATTTTTATTGACATTTCAATGCATTTTCTGTTGCGTGCAACTGGCCCAATTCCTTCCCTCCTTTGTGAAGGGGCATACAAATGATACAAAAAGGTGGTCAAAGTAACGCAACATAGTTGATTTCGCCAGATAGACGGAACATATTTTTAAACGTCAGATCGGAGAACTGGGAGGAAATTAATTCACGTTTTCTAGAACATAGTTTTGTCTCGCGCTGCTCGAAGAGATTCTTTTCATAGCCAAAATTTGTTTAATGTGAGTACAGAAGTTGATGTGGTATCGATGGGAATTTTTATCCTCCTATCTTCTTTATATAGAAATACATATTTACTTTTTGGGTACATCTATCCACTTTTAGATAAAGCTTTCCGTAAATTAGGTACAATTTTATAATTAAATTTTCCATCCCTGATGGAATATCAGCTGTAAAAGAGGGACAGAAACAAAGAGCTGATTGCTCTTTGTTCAATAAACATACCTGCAAGTCAAAATTAAACATACCTAGCAGGGATGCATAGAGAATCCGTCACAAATTAATTGCCAATTAATAATTAATTGGCAATTAATAAATTGATTTTTTGTATGACAAATTGGGTAGCAATGAAGGCTTAAATTGATGAAAAGGTTCTTAATTGCCAATTAGGCCCCTGTTTGAACATAGTCTTAGATAAAAACATAATTATATGCACACTTTCGTTTGAAAACCGAAATAATCCATATGTATGTGAAAAACGAAGTAAAGCATATCTGCACAGTTTCGGTTGAAAACCGAAATAATGCATATGACAAAAACCGAAATAAAGCATACATGCACAGTTTGGGTTGAAACCGAAGTAATGTCTAAATGCACAGTTTCCATATACGCAATTTCGGTGCCCCATATTTTACGCAGTTTTGAATCACTCCGTATACACTAGTGAGAGAATTCATTACTGAAAAGGAAGTGAGTTAGTAGGTAATAGGTTGTGGGGCAAGCATCGAAAACATTGAATTATAAGGACGCAATATATTCTCATTTTCGTTGTTGGTGTTTCCGATTGGGAAGGAATATGATGTATTGAGGAACGATTTTCCGTCATACGCACTATAATTATATCTATGTATGTGCGCTAAAACCATAATTTAGGTTTCTTGTTGTCCTGCTTTAAATTTTAAACTGAAAAAGAAAGAGTTGGCAATAGGTTATGTATAGAAAAACAAGAGAACTTCCACTTTAAAAGTGGAGTTTATTTAAGCTAGGATTAAGCAAGTACTAAGTTAAATTTTGCATTGCTTTGATATATGTATTATAACAGATATGTTAATATTTTTCATACGCTTTGCTTACCCTGAGAATCATGTACCGTTTTGGTACTGGCACCACGGTTACCACATTTGGTCACTTGTGACCAAAATAGGTAACTTTTTGAGAGCTTGGTAACTTTGCAACTTTTTTTTTATTTTGGTAACTTATGGTAAGTTTGCCGTGTATAAAGTTAGACTAAAAATGTTGGACTAAATTTTATAAATTGTACTGTGGTTGTGTGTAGCGGTGATAACACTACTAGAAACAATTGCAATGATCAGGCAATACAGCGCACAAGAAAAATAACACGGTGCTGCAAAAAAAAAGTCATGAAATACACCCGAAACAAAACCTAGGGCAGGTTGTATGTATGGTCGAGTACAACATGAACCCTCAATTTTTTTATACCAAAAAACCGTTATTTTCGTACATGATGCACTTATCTATTAAATGCTTGACTATTTTCCATCCGATTTTAAAAATCGAACAAGTTTTGAAAAGACGACTTATAGACATTTAAAACGATGTATAACAATATATTGTAAGACTTAGCTAGTTTTTCATCGGTTAAATTTTAATGAGCCTCTCTTTTTCTTTATTTTTTGAATTTTGATCATCGCTTATTTCAAAAATGGCTACAAAAGTTGCCAGATATGTGTTATTTGTCAAAAGAATATTTATTTTCGAATAAATTGATTCTTCATCCAATGTAATTGCATACAAATTGTCGAAGTTTAGCAGTTTAAGTAAAAATATGGACTTGAATTTATATGTGTGTATGTACCGGACGTGCAGATTTTTCGGGCAGTGTGGCTAAGGGGCATTTATATATATTTATTAAAAAATGATACATATATACAATGACAATTAAGCAAAAAAATTGGTTTTCATAAAATTTTTGGAAAATGGGCATGGCACCGCCCACATATATCATATATGCGTATCTCAAAAACAACTTGACCGATCTCGACCAAATTTAATATACACATTGAGCTTGGCCTCCTCAAGCACCGTGCTGATTTTGACGTAGAATACGTTTTACGTTTCGACATGGAGGCTATGCTCAAATGTTGTAGTTGTAAATTTTAGAGCTTCACGAAAACACTTATTGCACGAGAACTAATAAAGCGACAAAAGGTGCATTCTTTTGCAACCGAGCTACAAAAAACACTCGCTTAAAGGACGAAAAACACGCAAAGCAACAACACAAACTCGGCTATTTATCCGAGTTCAGCCAGATCGGTTAAAAAATACGCGACCTGAAGGATAATATTGTTAAGTGAAAAAACTGCTCTATTGTTAATGGGAAAGTGGAGAGGAAAATTTGTGTTTCCTTATATATGTGACTTATATTTTAAATAAGTATATATATTACGCAAATACTTCGCATAATTACCCATTGAAATTGCTTTTTGTATCTAATTCCGTTACACTAATCACATGTTTCTTGCCAGCTACCAACAGCGTTGCTTAACTAGCTAAAAGGAAATTTTACCCGAGATGAGCGTTCTTTTGTCGCTCGCTTACAAAAAAATGCTCCTAAATAAAGTGTGGCGTTTCAAAGATAAAATTCTAAACCTATAGTGATGTGCTGAGTCAATACCTTTAAGTATTGATCGATATTCGGTACCGATTTAAAGAGTATCCAATGCTCTCGATGCTCAGTACCGAAACATTTAGGTTTCGAATGAAAAATGTATATATGTCGGTTCAAGGCCATAAATCAAAGAAACTCTTACTTGTTTGAAGCATTTTTGTTCCAGCTGAAACATTCGATTACATTTTTGTAGGCCTGGGGGCAGATGCTCTAACCAGTTAGCGACAATTTTCGAATCGGTATCGGTTTTGTTGAAGTATGATATGAAATATATTTACGTCAACAAGTGCGATACCGATCCGACACTTGTCGCTAACTGTTTACAGAATCTCCCCCCTGAAAGGGGCATTTTTCTTGAACCATGGATCGACTAAGGTTAAAACTGATAAAATAATATTTCTCTGTTGCGATAAGTTCAAGAATTTTAGCCGATATCATATAAATTAGTAATGAAAGTTTTTTATAAACTTGAAATGCATATAATGGCGAAGGTTTAATGTAAAGAATCGTTATCGGGTGCCGAAAAGGAAGTATTGGGTACCGAAATCTTTTTTTAAGTATTGGGTACCGAGTACCGACAATTCAGTACATCATTACAAACCAATCGCCAGATCCAGTTTTGTAAGTAACAAATTCGGTTTCTGTCGTAGAAACAACGGTAAATATTGGCTTATTTTGGGGTCCATTTTGAGCACTTAATGTGCTTTAGCAACATATGATTTGCAGATATAACTTCCATTTTCGGGACATAGGTTCTTTGGAGCAAAAGAAATATTATTGTGTATAAATTTTTTATAAATTCAACAAATATTGAGCAGTTTAAGAGAAACATTTTTTGAAAAAATTACAAATTTTTTTTTATTACGAAAATGCTCGAAAACCATTCTAGTGATTTTGTTTTTATTTTGTTTAATCGAAAATTCAAGTTGTTTCCTTTCGTTTGGTATATGGGAGGTATTGGTTGATATCTTCTAAGTATGTTTATTTTATTCAACTATATGGGCATAAATGAGTTTCCATACAAAAGCAAAAGCTTACTAACAGNGCTCCTAAATAAAGTGTGGCGTTTCAAAGATAAAATTCTAAACCTATAGTGATGTGCTGAGTCAATACCTTTAAGTATTGATCGATATTCGGTACCGATTTAAAGAGTATCCAATGCTCTCGATGCTCAGTACCGAAACATTTAGGTTTCGAATGAAAAATGTATATATGTCGGTTCAAGGCCATAAATCAAAGAAACTCTTACTTGTTTGAAGCATTTTTGTTCCAGCTGAAACATTCGATTACATTTTTGTAGGCCTGGGGGCAGATGCTCTAACCAGTTAGCGACAATTTTCGAATCGGTATCGGTTTTGTTGAAGTATGATATGAAATATATTTACGTCAACAAGTGCGATACCGATCCGACACTTGTCGCTAACTGTTTACAGAATCTCCCCCCTGAAAGGGGCATTTTTCTTGAACCATGGATCGACTAAGGTTAAAACTGATAAAATAATATTTCTCTGTTGCGATAAGTTCAAGAATTTTAGCCGATATCATATAAATTAGTAATGAAAGTTTTTTATAAACTTGAAATGCA
Organism: Rhagoletis zephyria; assembly: GCF_001687245.7. Classification (NCBI taxonomy): domain Eukaryota; kingdom Metazoa; phylum Arthropoda; class Insecta; order Diptera; family Tephritidae; genus Rhagoletis; species Rhagoletis zephyria. Next base: position 341,242 of record NW_016157140.1, on the reverse strand, counting down.
TATAATGGCGAAGGTTTAATGTAAAGAATCGTTATCGGGTGCCGAAAAGGAAGTATTGGGTACCGAAATCTTTTTTTAAGTATTGGGTACCGAGTACCGACAATTCAGTACATCATTACAAACCAATCGCCAGATCCAGTTTTGTAAGTAACAAATTCGGTTTCTGTCGTAGAAACAACGGTAAATATTGGCTTATTTTGGGGTCCATTTTGAGCACTTAATGTGCTTTAGCAACATATGATTTGCAGATATAACTTCCATTTTCGGGACATAGGTTCTTTGGAGCAAAAGAAATATTATTGTGTATAAATTTTTTATAAATTCAACAAATATTGAGCAGTTTAAGAGAAACATTTTTTGAAAAAATTACAAATTTTTTTTTATTACGAAAATGCTCGAAAACCATTCTAGTGATTTTGTTTTTATTTTGTTTAATCGAAAATTCAAGTTGTTTCCTTTCGTTTGGTATATGGGAGGTATTGGTTGATATCTTCTAAGTATGTTTATTTTATTCAACTATATGGGCATAAATGAGTTTCCATACAAAAGCAAAAGCTTACTAACAGGTATATTCTGCACGTTACCGAAGATTTTGTAACCGGAAAATTTTATTACCAAAAAATGTTACCAGTTCTTGTCACCGCGATTCTAGGCTGATTCAGCTATGAAGAATTGTGCAAATTCTGGCATTGCATATTTCACGGGGCAATACTTTGTTACCAGCTTATGAGATGGTAACAAAATTTACCGGTTACAAGAATACACAGAATGCGAAAAGGATTTAAAAATTGACAGGAACTTTATTTACCGGTTACAAACTTTTTATTACCAGCGCAGGATAGACCTGTAAGTAGTCATCATTTTGCAAGTACGTGCATGCGTTGGAACTGAGAGAAGGAGACAAAAAGTGTGTATGTGTTATGTGTATCAGATCTGTACCGTTCGTTTGATTTTACAAAATGTGGTATCAAGTTAAAGGGCTTGGCCTGTGGATGTGCAGTAACTTCTTATTATACCCGAGCGCACTTGTGCACAAGGGTATTATAACTTTGTTCACATAACGGTTGTTTGTAAGAGGCAAAACGAATCGAGATAGATATAGACAAATGTATACATAAATGATCAGAATGAAAAGAGAAATCGATTAAGCGGTGACTGTCTGTCCGTCCGTCCGTCCGTCCGTCCGTCCGTCCGTCTGTCCATCTGTGCACACGATAACTCGAGTAAAAATTGAGATATCTTAACGAAACTTGGTACGTGCACTTCTTTCGGGCGTAGGACGGATGGTATTGAAAATGGGCAAAATAGGACAATAACCACGCCTACCTCCCATATAACGGTAATTTTCAGAAATACGAAAACTGCGATATTTTAGTAACTACTGAAGATAATTCACTCAAAATTGATATTTACAATGATTTTTAGACGAAAAATAAGAATATTATAAATTTTTGGAAAATGGGCGTAGCCACGCCCACTTATGGTTACATGTGTATATCTTGGTAACCGCTGCACCAATTTCTTCCAAACTTGGCACAGTTGTTACAGCATACCAAATAGCCGAAAATTTTTAAAATCGGACAATAACAACGCCCACATCCCGTATAACGGTAATTTCGAGAAATACGAAATCCTCGATAAATCAGTAAATATTAAAGCTAATTTATTCAAAATTGACGGTTGCAACAATTCTTTATCAGGAAATACGCTTATGATAAAATTTTGGAAAATGGGCGTGGCACCGCCCACTTATGATCACATTTATGTATATCGGTAACAGTTCTAGCAATTTGTACCAAACTCGGTATGATTATTGTGCTTGCCACATAAAAGCAAACCGTTGAAAATTATTGAAATCGGACTAAAATTACGGCCGCTTTTCATATAACGGTAAATTTAAGAAATGCTTGAAATTTCAATATTTCGAAATTTAAGGATGTTAGTTTACTTAATATTTATACACCCGCTTATCATGTAGCGGTAGCTTTCGGAAAGGTGGAAAACATATATTTAATACTTGCGCCGGGTATTTAATGTTCGGCTCCGCCCGAACTTAGACTTTCTTACTTGTTTTTCAATAACAGTTGCCACCTGATAGAAAAATTAAACTCAAATTATTTTTAAGTTAAATCCTTTATTTTACCGATGTATCGATCGAAATGGTTTTGAAAATGCTTTATTTCTTAATTATATGTAGGAGGCTTGCCACCTGTTTCAAAAAGAAAGTCCGACTTAAATTAAGGCAGAAATTTGAAATCTATTTCCGGATATGGATGTCACACGTAAGAGGTTATGGTTTGAAAATATTTCGCAGAGGGTTTCCAACTTGTTACAAAGTAAGGTTCAATATAAGCAATAGGTTAAAAGAATTACTTCAGCATGAATATAAATAACAACTTCTTTGAAGAAACTTTATTTCCAAACTGTATGTACGAAGATTGCCACCTGATTTTAAAATTAAATTCAATTTGAATTAAGAGTGTTAGATTATTTAGATAAGTATCATACGCGTTGTCACATATTTAAAAAATGAAATTTAACTTAATTCAGCAGGCACATGTAATATGTATGTATGACAATATTACACGAAAGAGATTTGTTTGTTTCCTAACTATATTTAGGAGGGTTTCCAGTGTGAAATGAAATTTAATATTTCATTATTCATATTTACTGTTTATTTAAAATTAGCACAATAAGACTTAGTCTTTTGAGGTACAACAGCATTATATGTAACTAAACAGATTTAGAGGTAATATTAATACAGGAAATAAAACAAAAAATGATATTAGATCTCAGTAAATAAGATGCAAATACTAAAAATTATGGACTAGATAAAAACTTAAATATTTAGAAGGTTCATCAACTAGGCGAGAAATAGGTATGGAGGGAAGTTTTAAAGTTGCTTTTGTTTAATTTGATTTTGACGGCATGAGGAATAAAATTTCAAATACGAATTGCGTTAATGAAAGACCGTCTGGCAGAGTTTTTAAAGTTGTATGAAGGCAGAATTAAGTTAGAAGAACGTTCCGACTTTGGGAAAATGACTTTGTCAGACAGATAGCGTGGGGTTCTCGTATGTATAAGTTTATAGAAGAAAATGTAGTCTGAGATGTCACATTCCAGCAAAGAAGACCTCCAAGCGGATGTATGGTAAAAGTTCCATAATCCATACACATACCGGACAACATAATTAAATATAATGTCAATTTTGTGAGCAGAATGAGAGTCAAGCTTACCATATACCAACTCAGAGTGCCTTGTACCAACTGGAGTAAGAGATGCAGATTACCTGAGGTACCTAAGGATCCCATAAACTTTGTTTACAACAGCGTTAGTATGCATGCATTCACCGGGAATGCAAAGCCTCAATCCCACAGAGGAGAGCATGGTCAGGTAAAAAGCAGGTATACTGGTGGAATGACCGAATTGCAGAGCTGCGAAGGGCGTGCCATAGAATGCGGAGACTCGCAACGCGCGCTCGTGGTAGACCTGAGGCGCTGACCAGAGCAGCAGCCTACAAAAGCGCTAAGAAAGCACTTGGGGCCGAGATACAGAAGAGTAAACGGAACTGCTGGAAAGCGCTATGTGACGAAGTGGATCGCGATCCCTGGGGCCAGGGATACAAAATAGTGATGAAAAAGTTCCATACATCATCACAGGCGATGGATGAGGCCCGAGTTAAGAATATAGTGGATGCGCTATTTCCCACACACCCACTAAGAGCCGACACAGTGTTCGTCGAGGAGCAAGCCGAGGCACCACTGTTTTCGACAGACGAGCTGAAGCTAGCCCTGCGAAGCATGAAAGCCGGCAAGGCTCCAGGCCCAGATGGCATACCAGCGGAGGCAATCAGGTTAGCAGCGGAAACGAGCCCTGATCTTCTGCTTAACATGTACAACAGCTGCCTTAGGGCCCGGGTTTTCCCAAGCCAATGGAAGAAGGCGAGACTGGTGCTTATACCCAAGGGCAAAGGGGACCCAAACTCTCCTTCATCCTTCCGGCCACTCTGCATGCTAGACACAGCAGGCAAAATGATGGAGAGTCTGCTCAAAATACGCTTGACGTCAGCCATAGAAAGCGAGGGAGGCCTTTCACCCCGACAACATGGCTTCAGGAAGGGACACTCAACTATAGGAGCAATTGGCGAAGTAGTCGAGGCGGTACATAAGGCCGAAGAAGCCTGCCACCAGGCGCGGCCAATAGTGCTGCTAGTCACACTGGACGTCAAGAACGCCTTCAACTCGGCAAGATGGGACGATATGCTGGAGGCCTTGGAACGGACGATCTTCTGCTTAACATGTACAACAGATATGATCCGGAACTACCTCAGAGACCGTTGGCTTTTGTACGACACAACACAAGGTCAGAGAAAGAGACGTATAACCGGCGGAGCGGCACAGGGGTCTGTACTTGGCCCGGACCTCTGGAACGCCACGTATGACAGTCTGTTGCGCACGGAAATGCCGGACAGCACCTTCCTAGTGGCCTTCGCGGACGACGTGGCCGCCGTCATAACAGCAAGAAACGTCCAGCTAGCACAGCTCAAGCTAAACCAGGTCATGCGCAACGTCAGTGGATGGATGAGCGATCACGGTCTGCAATTGGCTACAGCCAAAACAGAGATCGTGTTCCTCATAAGGAAACGGATCCCAACAATTAAAAATATGATGGTCGGACCTCAACTCGTGACAACTCCTAGGCCTACAAAATACCTAGGGGTGAAGCTTGACAACAAACTCACATTCTGGGAACACATCCATGGACTATGTGAAAAAGCTGCGCAGAGCACTGCGGCTCTAAGCCGGCTGATGGCGAACGTGGGCAGCCCGAAGCCATACCGCAGGAAGCTTCTGATGACAGCGGTCCTGTACGGGGCAGAAATATGGGCTGACGCATTGAAAGTAAAAAAATACCGGATTCAAATGTCTTCGGTCCAGCGCAGAGGGGCACTACGCATTGCTTCTGCATACCGTACAGTGTCCGCGGACGCGGTTCTAGTTATTTCTGGCGTCATGCCAATTGAGCTACTTGCTTACGAGCGAAAAGAGATTTACAATCTCATTGCCGAGATAGGTCGAGCAGCTGCCGCGGCAAGGGCGCGAGAGCAACTGATCCAGCAGTGGCAACAGATCTGGAACGCGAGCACAAAAGGTCGATGGACGCACTCCCTGATAGCCGACCTTCAAACATGGCTGTACAGACCACATGGGGAAGTCGATTTCTACCTGACGCAATTCCTCACCGGTCATGGTTACTTCCGAGAATATCTTCATAGAATGGGAAGGGTGACAGAACGGTGTCACTACTGTGGAAACGTCGAAGAAAACGTGTACCACATATTCTTCACCTGCGAACACTTCTTGATTTCGCGCAGAATGTTGGAAGAAAGACATAGAGACATAACTCCAAACAACATAGTTGGGGTAATGATCTCCAGCGCAGAAAAGTGGGAAGCAGTTGCGAGATACGTGAAATTCGTACTCCGCTGCAAACGAGAGGACGGTTNCAAAGGACCTAAGATAGATCCTTGGGGAACACCTCACTTCAAGGGCTTAATCTGCGAGGTTACAGACCCAATTATCACTCGTTGAGACACGCAGTTTAAGTAGCTCTTCACGAGTGATAAAGCTGATTCACCAAGCCAAACGCTTTTGAAAAATCAACCAAACATAAAAGAGATAATTCACCTTTGTCAAAAGAAACTCTCAAGTCGTCCATAATTTTAATCATTGCAGTTGAGCATCCGTGCCCCGCTCTGAACCCATACTGAAGAGGAGACAAAAGATTATTTTCAGAAATGTGTGAGGAGATTTGTTCTGCCTTCAGCGACTCAACCACTTTTGATAATGAGGGTAGAACACTGCTAGGACGGAAATCACTGGTCGAACAAGCAAGTCTACTTTTTGCAACCGGACAAATACAAGCGATTTTCCACGAATCGGGAAAGCAAGATGTGGTAACGCAGTGGTTAATTACATGTGTTAAAGGGCTTATAATATAAAGGAGAACCAACTTTATAAACCGAACAGGTATGCCATCCTCTCCAACTGCGTTAGATTTAATTTTGAAAATGCATTTAGCCACATCCGACTCAGTAACAGCTGAGAGTGCGAAAGGAACACCANTGAGGAAGGTAGTATAGAGACTAGCTTCCCCGGCCAGTGCATAAGGCATTTACCTCTCCTACAAACAAAACAAAAAAAAAGTATGATCTATACAGCTAAGAGAGGAGTTGATGGCAAATCCCAAGTTAGTAATTTTACTGACCAGCTTTAAAGAACAATTGTTTAAACGGAGAGCTGGAATGATATCATAATTAAATTTTCTGTTATGCACGGGTAAAACATGTGATTCCTTTGGATTTAGGCAAAGTTTGTTTTGAGTGGCCCAGCGAGAGATAGAGTCTATATCATTGTTTAAATTAGCAGCAACCATATCAATGTCATCAAAGGGGCCAGATAAGAAAATGTCATTTACAAAGATACTAAATAGCAAAGGACCTAAGATAGATCCTTGGGGAACACCTCACTTCAAGGGCTTAATCTGCGAGGTTACAGACCCAATTATCACTCGTTGAGACACGCAGTTTAAGTAGCTCTTCACGAGTGATAAAGCTGATTCACCAAGCCAAACGCTTTTGAAAAATCAACCAAACATAAAAGAGATAATTCACCTTTGTCAAAAGAAACTCTCAAGTCGTCCATAATTTTAATCATTGCAGTTGAGCATCCGTGCCCCGCTCTGAACCCATACTGAAGAGGAGACAAAAGATTATTTTCAGAAATGTGTGAGGAGATTTGTTCTGCCTTCAGCGACTCAACCACTTTTGATAATGAGGGTAGAACACTGCTAGGACGGAAATCACTGGTCGAACAAGCAAGTCTACTTTTTGCAACCGGACAAATACAAGCGATTTTCCACGAATCGGGAAAGCAAGATGTGGTAACGCAGTGGTTAATTACATGTGTTAAAGGGCTTATAATATAAAGGAGAACCAACTTTATAAACCGAACAGGTATGCCATCCTCTCCAACTGCGTTAGATTTAATTTTGAAAATGCATTTAGCCACATCCGACTCAGTAACAGCTGAGAGTGCGAAAGGAACACCAGAATAAATTGCAGTACTACAAGGGGTAAATTTAGATAGGGGAACAGTAGATGATACACTGCTAAGAAAAGCATCGTTCATGCTATCCACATCTAAAGCGCATTCTGATTTATATATGATATATGATATATATAAGTAGCATTGTTTCTTGCTGTGCGAAAGACATCCCAATTAGTTTTACTACTATTTGACTTCTAAGCATGATAGGCTTTACTGCGGGCTTTAATAGCTCTTTGAATTTTAAGGTTCAACCAATGACACGAATTAGTTTTGCCCTATCGAATTGGAATGTGAGCGTTGAAGGTGCACAGTAGGTTGTAATTAAGGATCTCAAATTTTTTATTAACGGTCGGAAGATACCAACAGCTACGCCAATCGATGCTATCAAGATCCAAGAAAAGAGCATTTGTGTCACACAAACGAAAATCTCGCAACGTATAAATCTGTTCACAGCAAGAATAGCTAAATTTGATATCAAGCGCACAAAAAATTAGATCGTGATCGGATATAAATGAAATTTGGTCAAATATTAAGACAGATGAATAGTCAGACACGATAAAGTAGTCGAGAAGACTGGGTTTACAATTATTACCGTACCTCGTCGGCACTGAATTATTAGCAATCGAGAGACGGGAAGTCGCAGCATTACCTAGCAGAACATTACATTAGAATATTAACATTGCGATCGCCATATATAATAATAATTTCGTAGTCAACTACTAAAGAAGCAAGGGCTACAAAAAACGGATTAAGGGATACATACTTGTTTGGGATATATACACACGAGATAAGAGCCTTATTAAAACGGTCAGACAACTCGACGAACAAAAACTCCACGCCCTCATCATTCGACTCAAAGATTGTGCGCATGCTAATGTGGGTCTTGCAATAAATAGCAACGCCACCGCCTTTTTTACCAACCCTGTCATTGCGCACTAACTTATAGCTATTAATGTTACAGTAAGCATCACACACATCACTAACAAACCAAGTTTCGGATATACATATAACGTCAATATCTGAGGACTGAAAAATATATCTCACATAATCCATTTTTACATTGCTCAGGCTCCGCGCATTAAAGTTAACCACCCTAAGAACACTCCGCTGGGAGCATAGGATATTCAACTTAGCAATACTGTTGTTATTAACGCTATTAGTTTTGCTACTCAGTGACTACATACAAGCAGCAAACAAAAGCAACCTCTAATGGAAAACATAAACCATCAAATAAACGTTTACGGCACAAAACAGAAACATGAACCAACTTTACATAATTTATAATAATATTTAAATAAGGCATATAAGAAGATAACATAAATAAGAGTTGCAAAGAGAACAGCGTATCAATATACAAGCTAAATATCATCAAGCTTGTCAATTTCTACTCCCGAAGAGTCATTTGAAGTCTTTATAAATACGTCTCCACGCAATGTGAATGCGGAGGCCAATTTACTCTCTTAGTCGAATTGCTTCATGCAAGATCTAAGAATGAAGAAATAAGAATGAATCGAAGTTGTGCTACACGTCATGACATATCCATATCTATATCTATATCTATATCTATATCTATATCTATATCTATATCTATATCTATATCTATATCTATATCTATATCTATATCTATATCTATATCTATTCTGGAACATAATTCTGGACGATTTACTGTCTATGTCACTTCCGCATGGATGTGAATTCAAGCATTTGCCGACGACGTATTACTAACCTTCAGCGCAAAAACACTTGCAGAGCTTGAGTGCATGACAAACGCTTGTTTGAGTCAAATACATCAGTGGGGTTTTGATGTTAGCTAACATTCGGGAAGCTAAAACCCAAGAAATTGCATTCACACAAAAAGCTAGATCAGCGAGCTTGTGTATAAATGGTATTGCTATACCTTTTGTAAAATCCATCAAACTTCTAGGAGTAGTAATAGATGAATATCTAATGTTTACAAACCATGTGCGGTATGCTATCGCTAAGACGCAACGTATATTCAAGAATCTGTGCAAATACGTTCGACCCACTTGGGGCATCCACGCCGAAAACGTGGTAGTCATATATCGACAAGTAGTGGAGCCGATGATTACATATGCCGCCGGTGTCTGGGGTGTGCCACAAATTACTACTACATTCGTCGACTTCTTCGATCATTCCAAAGGAGTTTCGCTATAAAAGCAATACGAGCTTTTCACACAGTATCTGCAACATCGGCTTTGCACTATCTGGTTTTGCACCATACATCTAAAAGTAGCAGAAGCGAGCAAAATATATGAAGTGAAAAGAACAGGCTCTCTGAATAAAATACCTACAGAAGTCACTTTGCAGAAAAGCATCCGTCCGCATCGCTTACTACACCCAGGACAGCGACAAACTATCGACTACAGCATGGTAAATCAACAGGCGCAAATTGATTCATCAACAACAGATGATACTACTCAAATTTTACCGATGGAAGCAAACTAGAAACGGATGAATCCGGCTCCGCCTTTGTTGTTTTTCAACCCAATGGTATCCAATACAAGCAAAGATTTAAGTTACATAATGTCTGCACTGTCTTTCAAGCCGAGGCGTTTGCTATAGACTCAGCTTTGGCATGTCGCAGATGCACTTAGCCACAACAACCTACATATTCTTAGTGACAGCCAATCGTGTCTCCAAGCCATAAAAAATCGAAGTAACACGACTCCCTAATTGCCTCTATACACGAACGCTTGTACCAACTTCGCCAAAGCCATATCATCGAGTTTTCCTGGATTAAGGCTCACATCGGTATCATGGGAAACGAACTTGCAGACGAAGCAGCCAAAGAAGCCGCAGCTCTAATAACAAATCCGGTATATACAGGAATTTCCACTCAGTTACGCCAAGCGTCATATAAATCAAGAAACGACTCAAGCCTGGCATCGTGATTTTATCGAGGAATCAACCGGAAGTGGCACAAAAATATTCTTTCAGTCACCCTCGGAAGCGGAAGTTTACAGCCAAAAGTTGGGTATTTCTTTTGAAATGACTCAATGCTTAACAGGCCACAGTTCTGCAAGGCGTATTTAAAACGCTTTAAAATTATCGAAGAAGATAGCTGTCCATGTGACTCATCAACATCGCAAACAATTAGTCACCTTCTATTGGAGTGTCCCCGCTACGAAAGAGCCAGAAGATCCCACCAGTCCTCTGTGAAGAATTTAACATACAACATTTAGCATTAAGGAAATCGCTAGATATAAACAACTAATAGAATCATTTAATAATTCGTATACATTTCATTAGTTCCCTTAAAAGTTTTAATGCCCAGATTACAATCAGATAAACCTTCATTGTTTGCTAAGTAAAATATAGAAATGAACTCTACATCCCCGCCTGTATCCATCGCAGGCAGTATTATTTCGACCAATTTCGCAAGCCAATTATAACACATTGTAAAAATACAAAGGATTACCACTGACAAAATTTATTAGATTAAGAATTAAATATTGTTAACACAAAGCTGAAATAAATACACTACTCGAAGCGCGGCCAGCGTGAAGAGACCAAGAAAAAAAATCTGTAAAGTGTGTCTTCACAAGAACTTTAAAATTTCAACTAAAAACAAAGTGCTTATTGAGTGTTTTAGTGTTGGAGGCGATAGTTCATCCACCTGCATCGGAGGAAATTGAAGTTCACCGAAATATTTCACAATTAAAAATAAAAATAGGTACGAAAGGTGAGACTGAAATCATTTTTGCCAAAAAACGCTTTGCATGCCGAAGATGCTGCGGAGCCAGCTGATGCATGAGTTGTTAACTCATTGCTGTGTGGAACTAAGCTTAGTCAGTACAGACACGAACCGGTGTGAGCTTATTAGTGCCGACACAACCCGTTAAAATGGATTCCACAGCTACAATAGTAAATACAATCACCAGGATATCCGACGAAATAAAGCGACTGCTCAAAGATTCCGCAAACATGAAAAGAGAGATAAAAGTAGGGATCATCGAACAGGCCTCCAAATTAACAGCTCTTATACCAGCAATTGAATCACTGCTTTCGAGTGCAAACTCAGGTAACACTTCCGTCGACATTCGCGCAACAATTCGAGAAGAGCTTTTATTATTTAAAGAATCATTGGATATTCAAAAGCCATCAACAAGTGTAACCTATGCAAACGTAGCCAAGGCCGGTGCTGTACTATATAAACCAGCAATCGTAATCAGCTCAGCTCAAGGAAAGCAATGCAAGCACTCCGATTTGCTGAAAACTTTTCGCACAAATGTCTCGTTCAAAGGTACAAATTTCGCTCCAGCAAAGGTTACTCCAGTTTCAAACAACAAAGTTCGCATCGTATTTGACAGCCTAGAGCAACGTGATGTCACTGTGAGTAAAAATATCTAATGTCACGGCCCTCAAAGCCGAAAATGCTAAAAATCGTAAGCCATTGGTTATAGTGAAAGGAATATCTAAGGAAATCACGTCATCTGAGCTTATTAATATATTGAAAACCCAAAATTCAAATGTAAGTGCAATCATGAAAGACGATGAAGACATAAAGTTGCGTTTTATCAGGCGCAATCGACGAGATCCTGACGTTATGTATAATGCTGTGCTTGAAGTTAAAGCGTCTATTCGAAATACAATGATCAAAACCGAGCGTCTTAATGTTGATCACCAGCGAGTCAATGTATCTGACTAGAGTGCCTTCATCCAATGTTATCGATGCCTCCAATTCGGCCACACAAAAACAAAGTGCGATGCGCAAATCACACCGTGCTCCCACTGTGCAAGCAAAGAACATCAGTTCGCAAACTGCCCCGTTAAAGAGGATAATAATAAACTTAAATGCTTCAACTGTACAGGGCGAAATGAGAAATCTGAAATAGGAGTGGATGCCCATCATTCTGCAACCAGCTTGAAGTTCTGTCCACAAATCCATGCGGTACAACAACGTATAAACGCCCGTACAGATTATGACTCTTAAACCACTAAATTTTATACAAGTCAATGTAAACCACTGTCATACTGCATACAACGAACTGCTGCAATATTTAACAGCTCATACAATTGATATAGCCTTAATCTGCGAGCCACCAGTAAATAAAGAAAACAGCGTTCGAACAATAACTGGCGTTCATAATTTTCAGTTTCCGGCAATCAACAGAAGAATAAAGTCGTGCATCTTAGTAAAAGAAACAGTAGGTGCAACACTAGGCATCTCGCAATTGTCCACACCAAATCTGAGCATCATAAAGCTCAACATTGGCCATCGCCAATTATTCGTTGGCAACGCATACGTTGAGCCTTTAGTGGATGAATATAATACTCTGAGCGCAATAAATAATTTTCTAATTACAACATCTTCCTCACTGCAGATCTTGGGCGGCGATTTAAATGGGTGGCACACTTCTTGGGGTTCAAATGCAGAAAATATTCGGGGAGCCGCTGTAGCCGATATTGCAGCTGCCAATAATATGGTAATCTGCAACGAAGGAAAAGTAGCCACTTTCACAGCCGTGCGCCATGGCGTGTCTGCTACGTCTATAGTGGACATAACTATGGCTTCAGAGAATCTCACACAGTACGTCGCGGAGTGGAGAGTCAACATCGAAGCAATTCAGAACTCTGCCACAATGCCATTACTTTCAAATTGGAGAAACGCGATAAAATCACAGCATCTAAGCGGACTTCTACCTATTTGTTCAATAATAAAACAGCAAAATGGCCTAAATTTCATGCCTGTCTTCAAAACAGTATTCAGAAGTCGAAAATACTTAGCACAAAGTATCAAAATTGTACCTCCATCGAAATCGATAATGTAGTTAAAAGCCTTACTGACAACGTAAGAAATATCAGGTAGCCTGCGTATCTCTAGACATAAAAGCCGCCTTCGACAACGCCTGGTGGCCAATGCTGCTAACTCAGCTTGCGCGTTACCAAATTCCCTCAAATATCTACAACCCCATACGAAGCTACCTCCAAGATGGCATGGTTAAACTAGAATATGCAGACGCTACAGCAAAAAAAGAGTATGTCGAAGGGCGGTATCCAAGGGTCTATATGTGGTCCCATTTTCTGGAACATAATTCTGGACGATTTACTGTCTATGTCACTTCCGCATGGATGTGAAGTTCAAGCATTTGCCGACGACGTATTACTAACCTTCAGCGCAAAAACACTTGCAGAGCTTGAGTGCATGACAAACGCTTGTTTGAGTCAAATACATCAGTGGGGTTTTGATGTTCAGCTAACATTCGGAGAAGCTAAAACCCAAGAAATTGCATTCACACAAAAAGCTAGATCAGCGAGCTTGTGTATAAATGGTATTGCTATACCTTTGTAAAATCCATCAAACTTCTAGGAGTAGTAATAGATGAATATCTAATGTTTACAAACCATGTGCGGTATGCTATCGCTAAGACGCAACGTATATTCAAGAATCTGTGCAAATACGTTCGACCCACTTGGGGCATCCACGCCGAAAACGTGGTAGTCATATATCGACAAGTAGTGGAGCCGATGATTACATATGCCGCCGGTGTCTGGGGTAGTGCCACAAATTACTACTACATTCGTCGACTTCTTCGATCATTCCAAAGGAGTTTCGCTATAAAAGCAATACGAGCTTTTCACACAGTATCTGCAACATCGGCTTTAGCACTATCTGGTTTTGCACCAATACATCTAAAAGTAGCAGAAGCGAGCAAAATATATGAAGTGAAAAGAACAGGCTCTCTGAATAAAATACCTACAGAAGTCACTTTGCAGAAAAGCATCCGTCCGCATCGCTTACTACACCCAGGACAGCGACAAACTATCGACTACAGCATGGTAAATCAACAGGCGCAAATTGATTCATCAACAACAGATGATACTACTCAAATTTTTACCGATGGAAGCAACGGATGAATCCGGCTCCGCCTTTGTTGTTTTTCAACCCAATGGTATCCAATACAAGCAAAGATTTAAGTTACATAATGTCTGCACTGTCTTTCAAGCCGAGGCGTTTGCTATAGACTCAGCTTTGGCATAGTCGCAGATGCACTTAGCCACAGACAACCTACATATTCTTAGTGACAGCCAATCGTGTCTCCAAGCCATAAAAAATCGAAGTAACACGACTCCTCTAATTGCCTCTATACACGAACGCTTGTACCAACTTCGCCAAAGTCATATCATCGAGTTTTCCTGGATTAAGGCTCACATCGGTATCATGGGAAACGAACTTGCAGACGAAGCAGCCAAAGAAGCCGCAGCTCTAATAACAAATCCGGTATATACAGAATTTCCACTCAGTTACGCCAAGCGTCATATAAATCAAGAAACGACTCAAGCCTGGCATCGTGATTTTATCGAGGAATCAACCGGAAGTGGCACAAAAATATTCTTTCAGTCACCCTCGGAAGCGGAAGTTTACAGCCAAAAGTTGGGTATTTCTTTTGAAATGACTCAATGCTTAACAGGCCACAGTCTCTGCAAGGCGTATTTAAAACGCTTTAAAATTATCGAAGAAGATAGCTGTCCATGTGACTCATCAACATCGCAAACAATTAGTCACCTTCTATTGGAGTGTCCCCGCTACGAAAGAGCCAGAAGATCCCACACAGTCCTCTGTGAAGAATTTAACATACAACGATTTAGCATTAAGGAAATCGCTAGATATAAACAACTAATAGAATCATTTAATAATTTCGTATACATTGTCATTAGTTCCCTTAAAAGTTTTAATGCCCAGATTACAATCAGATAAACCTTCATTGTTTGCTAAGTAAAATATAGAAATGAACTCTACATCCCCGCCTGTATCCAATCGCAGGCAGTATTATTTCGACCAATTTCGCAAGCCAATTATAACACATTGTAAAAATACCAAAGGATTACCACTGACAAAATTTATTAGATTAAGAATTAAATATTGTTAACACAAAGCTGAAATAAATACACTACTCGAAGCGCGGCCAGCGTGAAGAGACCAAAGAAAAAAAATCTATATCTATATCTATATCTATATCTATATCTATATCTATATCTATATCTATATCTATATCTATATCTATATCTATATCTATATCTATATCTATATCCGTAACGTACCAAGTTTCATGAAGTTATTTCATATTTTACTGGAGTTATCGTGTACACAGACGGACGGACGGACAGACAGACAGTCACCGCTTAATCGATTTCTCAATTCATTCCGATCATTTATGTATACATTTGGTTATATCTATCTCGATTCGTTTTACCTGTTACAAACAACCGTTATATGAACAAAGTTATAATGCCCTTGTGCACAAGTGCGCTCGGGTATAAAAATATTTATTGCTCCTTGTACATACATATGTAATTGTCTTCATTATTTATCCATGAACTGTACATACATATTTGGATTTTGGATGAATCAACATTAACGTTAACAGCACGTGTGGATATATATACATAACTCTTGTTTTGTGCTGTATTCCGTACAAATTAACAGCAGAGGGCGCTCTTATTTGTGATTTGCATGTGAGCAGCGCTGTTATTTGGGCATGTATGTTAGATTCTATTGAATTTTTAAAGTCCTGCGGTTCCCTTTTTTAGAAGTATTTAAACTTTTTTTTTGCCTAAGACCATCCAGAACCTATAACCAAGATATCGAAAATACGGTACAGCCGATCTTGAGCGTTGCCAATTTAAAAATATGGCTTTCAAAACATTTATTTTTTTATTTATTTGTTTATGAAGTCTATCAACAGGATGTTCTTACAGACTACACGTATTAGAAAAAATTACATATTATAAAATATTATTGAGATTACTCAAATAAGATTCAAGCCGATTTCGGAAAATACCCTTGGCATAGAGAGATCGAGGTCTAGAGAACTAGAAATGGTATTGATTTCTTTCAAAGTTATATTTAAGGGAGCATTTCGGCTGTAAAGAGCTTTGCTAATAGCGACTCTAAGCAAATCAGTATGGCGCGAAATTCTGCTAGGAACATCGAAATAAATTCTGCTGAGTAATAAGGGGCAATCAACGTTAGTTGAAATTACATTGAAAATGAGGGAAATGGACAGGAAAATTCTTCGGTTATGCAACGGCATTAAGTTAATTAATTTACAACGTGAAAAATGGGATGGGATAGGGTCGGAGAAGTTAAGCGATCTTAAGGCGTGTCGGATAAACACGCGCTGAACTGACTCAATCCTGTTTATGTGGACTTGGTAATAAGGTCTCCAAATAAAGGCTTGACCGAACAAATGCAGAGTATAAGACTTTATGAGTGTAGGTATTCAAAAACGCTGTTGCGTCTTACAAAAGCAAGCAGCGAAAATGAACTAGCTACGATATAATTGACATGCGTAATGAAAGTAAATTTCGAATCGAAAAATACTCCGAGGTCCTTAACTACGTTGAGAGACTCCAATCTAGTATCAGAAATACGGTATGATGTGGGTAGCGGTGTAGATTGTTTTGAAAATGTGATTTGGTTACATTTTTTAATGTTAAGAAATAAGCGATTCTTAACACACCACAAAAATAATCTGTGAAGATCAGCTTGAAGTAGAAGCACGTCATTATTAGATCTAATAACTGAGTAGNATTGCTCCTTGTACATACATATGTAATTGTCTTCATTATTTATCCATGAACTGTACATACATATTTGGATTTTGGATGAATCAACATTAACGTTAACAGCACGTGTGGATATATATACATAACTCTTGTTTTGTGCTGTATTCCGTACAAATTAACAGCAGAGGGCGCTCTTATTTGTGATTTGCATGTGAGCAGCGCTGTTATTTGGGCATGTATGTTAGATTCTATTGAATTTTTAAAGTCCTGCGGTTCCCTTTTTTAGAAGTATTTAAACTTTTTTTTTGCCTAAGACCATCCAGAACCTATAACCAAGATATCGAAAATACGGTACAGCCGATCTTGAGCGTTGCCAATTTAAAAATATGGCTTTCAAAACATTTATTTTTTTATTTATTTGTTTATGAAGTCTATCAACAGGATGTTCTTACAGACTACACGTATTAGAAAAAATTACATATTATAAAATATTATTGAGATTACTCAAATAAGATTCAAGCCGATTTCGGAAAATACCCTTGGCATAGAGAGATCGAGGTCTAGAGAACTAGAAATGGTATTGATTTCTTTCAAAGTTATATTTAAGGGAGCATTTCGGCTGTAAAGAGCTTTGCTAATAGCGACTCTAAGCAAATCAGTATGGCGCGAAATTCTGCTAGGAACATCGAAATAAATTCTGCTGAGTAATAAGGGGCAATCAACGTTAGTTGAAATTACATTGAAAATGAGGGAAATGGACAGGAAAATTCTTCGGTTATGCAACGGCATTAAGTTAATTAATTTACAACGTGAAAAATGGGATGGGATAGGGTCGGAGAAGTTAAGCGATCTTAAGGCGTGTCGGATAAACACGCGCTGAACTGACTCAATCCTGTTTATGTGGACTTGGTAATAAGGTCTCCAAATAAAGGCTTGACCGAACAAATGCAGAGTATAAGACTTTATGAGTGTAGGTATTCAAAAACGCTGTTGCGTCTTACAAAAGCAAGCAGCGAAAATGAACTAGCTACGATATAATTGACATGCGTAATGAAAGTAAATTTCGAATCGAAAAATACTCCGAGGTCCTTAACTACGTTGAGAGACTCCAATCTAGTATCAGAAATACGGTATGATGTGGGTAGCGGTGTAGATTGTTTTGAAAATGTGATTTGGTTACATTTTTTAATGTTAAGAAATAAGCGATTCTTAACACACCACAAAAATAATCTGTCAAGATCAGCTTGAAGTAGAAGCACGTCATTATTAGATCTAATAACTGAGTAGACTTTTAAATCATCTGCGTATAAGAGATACTTAGATGTAGTAAAGCACGACCCGATGTCATTAATAAATATTAAGAAGAACAATGGGCACAATATACTACCTTGCGGAACTCCAGAGGTGAACAAAAAGGTTTTCGAAGAAGCGCCATCAAGAACAACAGAACTAGTTCTGAGTGATAGGTACGTCTATATCCACTGAAGCATGAACGAGTGAAACCCAAGCTGCGAAAGTTTACTAATTAAAATCGTATGCGAAATTCTATCAAATGCCTTGGAAAAGTCCGTGTATATTATATCCATTTGATACCCTGCTTGGAAACTTTTAATACAGTCGTCAGTAAAAACGGCAAGATTAGTTACAGTGGATCTACCTGCAACAAAACCATGCTGACGGTCTATTTTTTATTATAACTACAAAGAGCTTAGAAACTGTAGTTAGTTTAGAGATCGGACGGTAGTTGCAGACATCACTCTTATTACCACTTTTAAAAATCGGCGTGATGGAGGTATGCTTCCATTCTACAATAACAATGCCTGACGATAGCGATTTAATGAAGATAAATTTCAAAGCTTCTACGAAGGAGACGCAACTCTTTAACAAAATAGCAGACATGCCATCTTCGTCTGTATGACAAGAATGTTTAAGATTCTTGATACCATCAAGAATATCTTCGTTTGTGAGAATCAGAGAGCCTACATCGAAGGAAGCCTACTCCATATTGTTAGTGTCGCTATCCGCAATTAGCTCACCAACCCCACATCTGATACAAAGAAGGCAAAGAAATCAGAAAAAAGGTCAGCTGCCTCATTCAAGCAGTATTTAAAAAAAAAAAAACGAGGTGGGAACATTAGATACACCATTCATAGACTTATTGTAGTTCCAGAAACGTTTCGGATTGCTTTTAATGCCTCTTTCAAAATTGCCGATGTAACCCCTATAGCAGGATTTATTGAGAGTATTAAACTGATATGAGTAACTGGTATAGGAAACAAAGTGTGTGCTGTTGTTAGTTAGCTTAAACTTTTTAAGATTCTTAAGACGCTTCAACTCCCTCGTGTGCCAAGGTAGCTTGTAAGTCTTTTTGACATGAACAGGTATATACAATTTACTTAAATTAAAAATAACATTCCTGAATTCATTAAAACAAAAAGCAACGTCGCTTTACCGAAAAACATCATCAAGAAAGTCAAAGTCACAAGAGCCATAGTTAAAGAAAACCCTTTGCATATCTCTACGAATGCAAAATTATTCAAAAAACTCAATCTCAATCAAAACGGGGAAATTGCGGTACACGGCAAATATAATTTAAATTTAATGTTATTGCTAACAAAAATTAAGTCTAAGATCCGATTTAGACTATTAGAGAACCCATTGACTTGTGTTAAATCGATACTTAATAAATTATCAACTAAGTAGGACTCGGTATTACTTCTAATATTAGATGGAGTTAAATACATGTTGTTGTGAAGATAGGTCCACGAAATACTGCTAAGGTTAAAGTCCCCTAAAACACATAACAATTGAGCACTAATTTCCCAATGTAGGGCAATCATGTTATCGACATGAGCACTATAAATGCGAATGGCTGGCGGAATATAAGATGCGCAGAGGTATAGCAGTCCGGAGGCACCTTTCAGTCGCACAAAAAGCTGATCAAGCATGGAATCGGTGCATTTTAATGCTATTGAAGACGCTTGAAGTTCACAACGGGAGGCAATGAGCACGCCCCACCTCTACAGTAACCAGTTTTTACGGAATCTCGATCCATACGAAAAACGTCATAGCGCTTCAGATCAAAAAACTCAGCATCGAAAAATTTTTCATTAAGCCATGTTTCGATAATGACAAATACGTCATATTCCAATTGTGAACTCAGCAGGCGCATATACTCAGACTTGGTTCTAAAACCCAAGGCAGTGTGAAAGTATATTTTAATAGACTTGCGGTCATTAGAAACCGGCTCCGCTAAGCTGTTTGATGATCGGGCAATGTTTTCTCGAAAAAACGGAACGGACGAACGGCCACATTGACAGACCAGAGGTCTGAGTTTAATAAAGATTCAAATCAGCACACAGAAACACCTAGTTTGAAATTTAGGTATGAACAGTTTGTACTTTATATTTTTTAATATTTTTTCCTTTCGAGTTTTTAATTCACAAAACCTCATTTCCAATAGTTGTAGTAACATTGAACAACAAGGTGCATATTGAAGTTTTCTGGCAGCATTTTCATTAGATTTTCGCGAAGAAAAGGCTTGAACGCACTGAACGTGGGCTCGCATGACTTGATACAAGTGGAACGTTTGAAACTTTTATATTATCAAGAATAGGGGCTTTTCCTTGCCCTTTACAATTAAAGGTAGGTAAGGCAAAAAAATGCAAATATTTCAAAAAAGGCAATATCAAATGTGTATATATGGATTCAGGGAAAGCTAAATCGTGGACATTCTTAATCGAATATACTCCATCCATTAGCAGAATAAAAGGCAATTTCCATAAAACCCGTTCCCTGATAATAATGAAGTTGCCGCGAGGCACTCTTACAGATATACGCGTTGTAATCAACCCTCGAAAGACTTCAACAACAAAGGTGTATTCAAAATTCTAAGTATGCATATTTTTGTGCTTTATTAGAACTGTAACTTTAGCAGTCACACAGTGTTATAATCCCGACGAAATCCTTGACGGTGGAATGGTACATAACGGTAGAAGGTTTAGTTTGGGTTAAAGTCTCACACACAGGGTTAATCTTTCGATGCTTCCTCTTCGTAAAAAAACACGTGTTGAGTTACTAAGCCTTTTTAGCAGCTACTAAAATAAATCACATGATTTATGCATAAGTTAAGCAACTGTATTTGACAAAATTTGGTCCATGACTAACTCAAAGAAAGTTCACCTTGAACTATTTATGCACGTCCTAGTTACATTGGATAACTGCAAATTCCTCACCAAAAATACTATAAAACCAGTTTTCTTAAATGCATGAGAATTTACATATTTATGTACATACTAGGGATGTTGCGAATGTAGAATTTTAGACATCCGCGGATGCGAATGCGGATGCGGATGCGAATGCGGATGTCAAGTATTTTTAAGAAGCGATTAGTATTTTTCAGCCGCTGTGGTGTAGTGGTAAGCAGTGCGCGCTTTCACTCATCAGCACCTGGGTTCAAACCCTGGTCAAAGCAACATCGCATAAAATATATAAAAAGGTTTTTTCTTAACAGCGGTCGTCCCTCGGCTGGCAATGGCAAACCTCCGAGTGTATTTCTGCCATGAAAAATAGCTTCTCATAAAAATACAATCGCCGTTCGGAGTCGGCGTAAAACTGTAGGTCCCTCCGCTTTGTGTGACAACATCAAGGCGCACACCACAAATCGGAGGAGAAGCTCAGCCAAACACTAGCATATGTGTAAACGCCAATCTATTATTATTATTATTATTAGTATTTTTAAGAAATCTAGTATAATGGCGAGATCGTTGTTTACACAGCGCTTACAAGCCAAACCAAATGTGTCAGGTTTTTCTAAAACTTTTTAAGAAGAATTCTTCATTCTCCTTCCTATGGCTGTTTCAGAATTTGGGGAATCTGTAACGTCATCAGCGTTTTTCAATTTGACTTTTTGTAATTCATTTTTAACAATTTCTTTTGCGACTGGTTTTTTGAACAAAATTCTGTTTTTAAAGTCGTGACTGCCAGCCGAATCTGATCAGAATATTGGTTTAAAAAAAAAAGCACCCTGTTTTTTTATAAGCATTTGAATCTCAAACAGTTACGTAATTCTTATCTTATTAAAGGTCAGACCTATCTCGTTTTTTATTATTTGAGCATGGATTCTCTTTATAGCCAGACTTTGATCATTTTGATCATTTCTGCTGGAAATCCCTGTTGAAGGAGCTTACTCTTTGACTTTAAATAGCAAAGAAGGGACAGTTTTACCACAGAAGTTTTTAGCCAAGGACTCAATGTATATCCGTATAAAAAAAATATTGCCCGACAGGTAAACAAAATTACTGTTTTTAAAATTTTTGCTAAAAATAAATTCCCCAAAGAGCCCCATTTGAAATTATTGGAACGATTATATGTAACATCAAAAGCAAATCACCAAAACTTGATTAATAATTATAGTGCACACTTTCTTCTTTTGTGTCTAGTA
Source organism: Rhagoletis zephyria (assembly GCF_001687245.7). Taxonomy (NCBI): domain Eukaryota; kingdom Metazoa; phylum Arthropoda; class Insecta; order Diptera; family Tephritidae; genus Rhagoletis; species Rhagoletis zephyria. The sequence continues at coordinate 319,159 of NW_016157140.1, read as the reverse complement.
GTTTTTTTAAGATTGGTCCAAAAAGATCATAATAAAGAAAGAAACTAATACAGGTATTTAAAGCACAAACAAAATTGTTAAAGGTCGTCAAAGGTCAAGTAGAAGTTGGAACCTGTGTGACTGCCCATTAATATCGCGGTTATATAGTTTAAGAAATAATATGTTTAAAGAAATTTTTATCAAAGTTGATAAATATGACATTTGACTTGTTTTGTTACACAAATACTCCCATGACCAAAGCAAAAATAGTGGCTGCAATTTGTCATTTTGTTTGCCATATATACGTTTTATCGGTGCACTTGCATAATATTCGCATTCGCAAAAACCCCGCATTGATTATTGCGAATGCGAATGTTAAAATTAATGCGGAAGTTCCGNATGACCAAAGCAAAAATAGTGGCTGCAATTTGTCATTTTGTTTGCCATATATACGTTTTATCGGTGCACTTGCATAATATTCGCATTCGCAAAAACCCCGCATTGATTATTGCGAATGCGAATGTTAAAATTAATGCGGAAGTTCCGCGGTTGCGAATGCGAATGCGAATATTCGCAACAACCCTGGTACATACATATGCACCCGCGCACACAGTATTGCCTACATATCAGAGCTGTGTAAGTGTGAAATCATTTTCAATTTTAAATCAACAATTTTTTTCTATCCAGTTTTCATTACTTATTCTTCGCTTACGATTGAGGTTTAAAATTTTTGAATTTTCCATTCTCTCAAAGCAGTTATGANACCCGCGCACACAGTATTGCCTACATATCAGAGCTGTGTAAGTGTGAAATCATTTTCAATTTTAAA
>NW_016157140.1:316816-318251 GCF_001687245.7 Rhagoletis zephyria | reverse complement strand
GAGAATGCACACTCAATTGATTCAATCATTACACAGCTCTGCTACATATGTACATATTTTTTGTTTGCTTGCATACGAATGTATCCAACTGAGCGCGGGAGTTACATATGTAAATAAATATGCAAAAACACCTGACGGTGCAATNCGAAACAAATGAGAATGCACACTCAATTGATTCAATCATTACACAGCTCTGCTACATATGTACATATTTTTTGTTTGCTTGCATACGAATGTATCCAACTGAGCGCGGGAGTTACATATGTAAATAAATATGCAAAAACACCTGACGGTGCAATTGACAAATATGAGGAATTTTTAAAGCAAATAAACAAAGTAGTAACATAAAACCACTTCCGGATGTGTATAAAGTTAGCGAAACAACATCAAACAAAAAATGTCGCATATACCCATGAATTTGCCGTTTTTTGACGTTAATTAGTTGTGGAAAAAATAATTTTGTCGCTCTGGTATTTTTTTAGATATAAAGTGTTTTGCTTACTTTATATAAAGTTAGCGAAACAACATCAAACAAAAAATGTCGCATATACCCATGAATTTGCCGTTTTTTGACGTTAATTAGTTGTGGAAAAAATAATTTTGTCGCTCTGGTATTTTTTTAGATATAAAGTGTTTTGCTTACTTTATATAAAGTTAGCGAAGCACCCCTCCAAACTCAAAGACAAACGACTAGGCTTTATGTCAACATTTGACGTTTTTTGCCGTTCTAAGATGAGCTAGTTTACTTTTGAAAAAAAATAATATTTTTTTTACATAAAAAAAAATGCTCAATGATTTTTAGATGAAAAGGATAATAATATAATAGAAAAGCAAACCCGGTTTCTTTATTTACCACTTTGAAATTTAAACAAACAGTAATCACCATGGTTAAAATTCAAAAAATTAAGAAGCTTTCTTATCACAATCAAACGACAAAATCAAAACAGTTTTAATGCACAAAACAATTCAAACGCAAATAATTCAACAAAAAAATTAATTATGTTTATTATTTTTAACCAATTTTTAAGCCGCTTTCCAAGTGCCAATTTTTTTTAAATAAGGCTGTTTAAACAAAAAATAATATTAAACGACAAAATCAAAAACAGTTTTTAGGCACAAAACAAGCCAAATGGCAAATTATGCCACAAAAAAAATAATTGTTTTTATTATTTTTAACCAATTTTTAAACCGCTTTCCAAGTGCCAATTTTTTTTAAATTAGTCTGTTAAAAAAAAAAAACCATTAAACGACAAAATCAAAAACAGTTTTTATGCACAGAACAAGCCAAACGGCAAATTATGCAACAAAAAAATTAATTATTTTTATTTTATTTTTATTTATTTTTGTCACTGTTATTGTGGCTTATTAAAATTTTTATTTTTAATATTTTTTATTGAGCTTTGTACCACGATTGTTTATTAGGAAAAATTGAAAA
>NW_016157140.1:314381-315776 GCF_001687245.7 Rhagoletis zephyria | reverse complement strand
TAATAAACAATCGTGGTACAAAGCTCAATAAAAAATATTTATTTATTTTTATTTTTAGCCAATTTTTAAACCGCTTTCCAGGTGCCTATTTTTTTTTTTAAAATAAGGTTGTTTAAAAAAAAAACAATTAAACGACAAAATCAAAAACAGCTTTAATGCACAATACAAGAGAAACGGCAAATTATGTCACAAAAAAATTATTGTTTTTATTATTTTTAACCAAGTTTTAAACCGCTTTCCAAGTCCCTATTTTTTGTTTAATAAGGCTGTTTAAACAAAAAACAATTTAACGACAAAATAAAAAACAGTTTTAATGCACAAAACAAGCCAAACGGCAAATTATGTCACAAAAAAAATAATTGTTTTTATTATTTTTAACCAGGATTTAAACCGCTTTCCAAGTCCCTATTTTTTTTAATAAGTCTGTTTAAACAAAAAACAATTAAACGGCAAAATCAAAAACAGTTTTATTGCACAAAACAAGCCAAACGGCAAATTATGTCACAAAAAAAATAATTGTTTTTATTATTTTTAACCAGGATTTAAACCGCTTTCCAAGTCCCTATTTTTTTTAATAAGTCTGTTTAAACAAAAAACAATTAAACGGCAAAATCAAAAACAGTTTTATTGCACAACCCAAGCCAAACACCTTACATCTAAAAAAATACCAGAGCGACAAAATTATTTTTTCCACAAATAATTAACGGCAAAAAAACGGCAAAGTCATGGTCATATGCGACATTTTTTGCTTGATGTTGTTTCGCTAACTTTCGGCTATGCCGAAGGCTTCATACCTTTCATGAACATCTGCAAATTTTACTTTGACAGATTACTGCTTTTGAATATATCTGAATACATCGATAGAGGAGCTACATACTAATATAAACAAGTAAGAAAGTCTATGTTCGGGCGGAGCCGAACATTAAATACCCGGCGCAAGTATTAAATATATGATTTCCACCTTTTCGAAAGCTACGGCTACATGATAAGCGGGTGTATAAGTTTTATATAAACTAGCATCCTTAAATTTCGAAATATTGGAATTTTAAGCATTTCTAAAATTTACCGTTATATGAAAAGCGGCCGTAATTTTAGTCCGATTTCAACAATTTTCAACGGTTTGCTTTTATGTGGCAAGCACAATNAAAATTTTATCATAAACGTATTTCCTGGTAAAGAATTGTTGCAACCATCAATTTTGAATAAATTAGCTTTAATATTTACTGATATATCGAGGATTTCGTATTTCTCGAAATTAGCGTTATATGGGATGTGGGCGTGGTTATTGTCCGAGTTTAAAAATTTTCGGCCATTTGGTATGCTGTATCAGGGTCAACAACTGTGCCAAGTTTGGAAGAAAAATTTATTCAAAATGTCAATTTTGAGTGAATTATC
>NW_016157140.1:256403-314180 GCF_001687245.7 Rhagoletis zephyria | reverse complement strand
TACATATATGTTATAGTCACCCGATCCTTGTTATTTTAACTGTAAGTATTCTGTTAATAATGAGTGAAAATGGTGCGAAATTTCATGTTCCTAGCTGCATAAATGGAGGAGAGTTATGATAAAAGACCTCATATCTGAACAATCAGTTGTATGGGGGCTGCAGGTTATAGTGCCCCGATCTTTGTTATTTTCACTGTAAGTTTTCTGTTGATAATTATTGAAAACAGTGCGGAATTTCATGTTCCTAGCTGCATAAATGAAGAAGTTATAACGAAAAATCTCATATCTGAACAATCAGTTGTAAGGGAGCTTTATGTTATAGTGGTCTGATTCTTCCGGTTCCGACAAATGATTAATACATTATAAAAATATATCCACCTACCATATTTTATCCGGATATCTCGAAAACTGAGAGACTAGATTGCATACAAACAGACGGACATGGCTAAATCGACTCAGCTCGACGTTCTGATCATTTAAGTATACATTTTTATGGGTCTATCTCTTCTTATTCTGGTACTTACAAACATCGGACCAAAGTTATAATACCATTTCATGCTCATAAAAGGAATAAAAACGGAATCTGTAAAAGAAAAGAAAAAACGAAAAAAATGTCCAAAAATCGAATCTCAAAAACGTTTTCTTATAACAAAAACTGTCCAAAATGGAACCGGTTATAAACTGGTTGCAAAGTAATGCACTGGGCGACAATTGCCACCGCCAATGGCATCGCCGTGTAAAACTGGACAGTTGAAAGCATTGCTTGGGTATTGAGAACTGGTACTGTCGGCAAAAGGCCTAGTTTTAGGCTAGTCAGATTTTCTGTAGGGTACATATATGTAGGTAAATAGGCAACTCAATTGAGTATGATAATTTTTGTGTGATCAGATAACATTATTCTTATTGGTTTTGATAAACATTTTATGCCACTGGCTTACAATATACCTCTATTGGTTACAATATTTTAAGCTGTAATAAAAAATTTTTTAGTAAGTAATAGTTATTGGTTTTGAAAAAAAAAAAATTGTATAGGAGGTCCTCTCCTAAATTTCGTTCTGCCTACGCCCATGCACACGTCCAAAACTTATTGACAGATCTTTCGTCCATATATGTATGTATATAGAAGAAATGAAAAAAGGAGGTTTGAACAGCAGTTTGTGCGGGGGATTTGGGCTCTTTAGTGCTTCGGTAATGCACTTAAATTGATTTTTTAAATAATTCTTTTTTGTTCTGAGGCTAAGATCCCGTTCAAAACACAAGAGCTTAAGGCGCGTTTTTATGAAAAGCGTATTTTAAAACGCGTTGGTTGAAAAATAGTTATGTTTTTTTTGTTTCACAAATTTTTGTTATATTCTTTATTTGTACATTTACGCAGATCGAATAAAAATGTATTTATATACTTATGTAAATGTTTTTATTTTGGAACGAATCCGTGTAAATGTATTGTATGAGGCCTTGAGCGCCACAGTAGCTTAACTGACATTTCAAAAAAAGTTGAGGTGCACCGTAAAATGCATTATCAGAATCGAAACGGTAATAGCCCTTTCAGTTTTCTTTTACTATAATAGGTAGCACCACGCAGGTGCAATGAACTTTTTAGTAAAAGACCGCATTTATTTGTTATATATCCTTCTATCTCATATTACTAAAAAAAATTTTTGTAGATAGGCTCCCCTGGCCTTCCTGGCCTCATATGTAATATGAATTTGTTTAGTTTTCTTTTAATAAAACTATTTATTGTACCCATATCTTATTTAAGGCAATTACACGAGTTTTCTTTTTACAGTTTATTGTATAATAAAACATTGTTTTTTACTTGGTAACTTTGAGGTAACTTTGTTTGTAAATTCTGGTCAGAAAATTTTTTGTAGTGTGGCAACCGTGACTGGCACTCCATTTTTGGTGATAGAACTTTTTGGAAAAGTATCGATACCAGCACTCATTTAGAATACATATGTAGATACTACAAAGAAGAATAAATGTCAGTACTCATATTTGAAAAAAAGTATCGATTATACCCGTATTTCCAAATATTTTTAAGGCAACGAAAAGTAAACAAAAATCAGATTGCTTTGTTTTTATGACCTCTTCTTATTTTGAATGTGAATAAACATTGCTTTTAATAGTTGAAATATGATCTAATTTGCAATAAGTTTATTTCTACAGGCGTTAGTTGAATGCTTAAAGCAAAAGCTTAATTAAAGTTTTTAAAAGCAAATATTTTTTAATTTGTAACTACACATGAGTATGTAGGTGGGGCCCAATTGTTTGCCATCTTTGCTTACTGGTATAGGCAGAATTTTACCAATTACCTTCAGCAATTCTCTGTATTCCGTATGCGCTATAAAAAGTTTTATCGACTGCGTATGTAATGGGATATCAAGTGATTGAATTAATGGATGTAAATGCAGGTTTATAAATCAGATATTTTTCTTTAAAATGCAGGTGCGAATCGACAATAGTTTAAACAATGACAATATTGTAAACTATTTTTAATGACACTAGAAGAGCGATTCAAATGCATTGTACATAACAAATCTACATGTTCACAGAATACGCCATTGTTTTTATCATACACGAAAATTAAGAAGAAATCAACTTACCGTTAGTTCAGTAAATCAAAGAATCTCAAAGTTTTTAACACCAACTCGAAGAAATTAGTGGCAAGCCCGCAGCGCGCAGATTTTGCCCCAAGCCCAGAGGCTCCTAGACACGGTTTCTGGTTTTTCGCAATTTGCTCGAAATTAAGAAGTCGAAACAGATTCGAATTCACCGGGTCGAATTCGGTGGGTGGGTCTGGTTAAAAGCATACACCAATTTTTTTTGGTGTTCTATTTGTATATAAAAGCAGTTATTCTGATCTTTTTTTTTACCTGAAAATCGTCTTTTAAGTATAAAAACTAGCAAAAATAACTGTACTCAATGCTGTCAACCGCCATATGGTAGCAAAGAAGCCATTTGGTAGGTTTTGGAACCAGCTCTTGGTAGGAAAAAAGTTTTACAGTGGTAACCCTGCAATAGGTATATGAGCCCCATTACGGGCACGAAGAAGAAGACATTTGCGATCCAAAAGTGGAAGGTATTCGCTCTCTATAACCTATTTTTCTAGCGTGAGGAACGCTTTGTGGGCTGTTTGCGGCACCCGCGGGCTCGTGTGGAACAAACCTAATGAAACGATAAAATGCATTTTGTTTCTTGTCCGTAACGGTACATATTCAAACTTTTGTGATTTTGTTTGGGACGTTGTAACTAGTAGATATTTGTATCCTATTAACAAAAAAAATATAAGTTGTCGCTTACGATATAAACGCAAAATATGGCTCGATAAAAGTATGTATGTACATATGTGTTTCAATTAATATGGTTCCATTCCGCCCGAACACCCCAAAGGTATAAAAAAGTTTAACAAGAATCACGAAAAAGTAGTAGAGAATCGTTGGTCTCAAAAGAAGTACTTAGTCAATACCTCTGCAATGACAAGAACAAGTGAGATGTCCATAGCAAGTAGCATTAGTGGTCTTCCCTTAAACTCGTAAAAGCCTTGTAAAGCTCTTAAAACTCGTAAATTTACGAGCCTCGTAAAAGAACTGTTAAAATTGGTTTAGAGCTGTATTTACTAGTCCCTCGTTAAATTACGAGGCAAATTTGATGCGCAAACGACCTCGTAAACTTCAGTGTTACCGAGGGGCGGACAATTTTATACAAAAACGTATTATATTTATAATATTGAAAGCAATTGAATAAAAATAATATGCGAACAAATAGAATGAATTGCATGCACTAACTGTAGAAACTTGAGTTTTCTGCTAGTTTTCGGAGTTTTTGATTCACAAGATGGCGGCCTGTTATGGAAAATACCTCCAAACAAGAATTGTTTCACAAAATCCTTGTTGTCTATCAAACAGTCACTTTTCGCACCTATTTACACATTTTCACAAAGGGGGCGTCCCATAAAGGTCTCGTTAACTTACGAGTTTTACACAGTTTAAGACTTTTCGAGTTTAAGGGAATGCCCTAATTGTGTGTCGCATATCTTGGAAGTAGTATTGGTGAAAAAAGTGTAATTATGGCAACTTAACGTAACTCAGAGGCAATCTTGTGTTCTATCATTCCTGCACTCAACCGATTGCAATTTTTTTTCTCAACATTCAATATTTTTGCAAACAACGCCACACACATGTCAATTTGTTGAAATTTAAACTGATCGTATCGATTTGTTGCCTGTTTGTGGACAGCCTGAGTTAGATAAGTTATCCTAAGAGAAATTAAGAATGATTAAATAATTATTATTATTATTAATAAAGGATAAGGATCAATGTTTCCCTTACGTAGAACATTTTCAAGGCCAATGACTTTACCCAAGCGAATTAAATAGTTTTTAAGCGTGCAACATTTTCCGTAGTTTTTAAAATTCGTCTATGATTTGAAAACCTTTCTTCACAAGAGTAGCAAAAACTAGCTAGACTCTTGAGTAAAGGAATGAGAAATCAATTAAACAAAAACAAACTAAGAATGCCATTGCTAGTTTTGCAGCTCTATTACCTACTATTCATTACCTTTTACTACTGCGCGTTTTACACTCTCACATATTTGTACTGTAGTGGAAAAACTAAAGTTTTACGTAATATATATATATATATATATATATATGTACATATATGTATACAACGTTTTGCAGATCCGAAAGCCCATCCGTGCCGCGTTTCCTAATGGGCCATTTGGCCTTTGCAGATTTGTGCTTGGGATTGTATTTGCTGTTAATCGCCGCCATCGATGCACATTCCATGGGTGCCTACTTTAATTACGCTTATGATTGGCAATACGGTATGTATGTACTTTAGGATTTTGCAGCTATTTACTTCCCCATTATTAATCCTTCCTATTTATAGTTAACGATAAAAGTAAACAGCACATGTTTTTTATACCTTTAATTTCAACAATTAAGCAGAAGAAGCGCCGTGTGTTTAAATTAGAGATGGGAAAGGTACGTGATTTTTATGTGACAGAATGTGTCACGAGTATTTATGCGTGGGTGTGAACGGATTTAAGAAAAAATCACGAAATCGTCGTTAACCTTTATGTCAACAGCAACATACCCGGGTATGTTTTGCGTTTTCAAATTGCTTATCTTGGAAACTATACATAGGATTAACTTGAAATTTCATGATATCCTCAACAAAAGTCTGAGTGGGATTGGACCACCTGGACTAGAGATCTGACCATTTTTCGACTTCTACCCCTTACATCAACAGCTGCATACCCGGGTATGTATGTGAAAACGCATGCAAATATGTTGATACATTTGAAAAGTATACTTTATTCCGAATCAAATTCCTAAAATTTTGCATCTGAAAGCAACAACAAAGATAGCTAGCACGGATAGACGATAGCGAGATTAGTTGTATCTCATTGAGTTCGTTCGTTTCGCCGCTGGCTAACTGTTGGCGAATCGATGACGGCTAATATAATATTGTTAGCAGACCCCGCGAACTTCGACCTGCCCAAAATTATTATTTTTTTATTGAAACATTTTGGTCCAGCATTTTCACCAACAATTCACGGTCACGATTTCCAGTGATGCGTTTATCTGCTAATATTACGGTTTCATGGTTGTAAGAAGGCATATTTCCGTTGCCGTCTTAAATAACCTAGCAAAAGTGTATGTCCGTGACGAAGTTCTTGAAATTATCCAATGATCTGTCGTTTCAGAGCACGGTTAATTGCACAACGAAATAAATTTGAAAAACTTTTTCCTCTTCTCTCCCTGGCGGAAACAATGATCCGGTTCAATGGTGAATCTGTCCGTGAAACTGTACCCATATATAGTTATCTCAGCCAGAGCATTGCTGTTCTACAAAAATCCAATATACATACATAGCTTTATTTCAGAAATGCCTCAAATGTCTTATTTAGAAGCACAATATTTCTGATGGTTAATTTAGCGGTGGTCATTTGAGATTAACCCCTGTACAACTTAATCCTGGTGTATCCGAATGGACCTTTAACACACAGTAATATTGGCAATTCACGTCCATTGGGCCAATCGGAACACACGGGAGCTCGACATAATTGGCGGTACAGCACGTCGATGTAATCGGACATTCATGGTACTTTTTCTCACTTGACGATTTTTCGTAATAATTCGACTTCAGCGCTACCCGGCGGCTCTTTTTTGCAATAGTATTGCCCTTACCAATACATATCTCGAATATGAGTCAAATTGGAGGATAAATAGGATTTTTAGTAATAACTCGACTTCCGAACTTGGTAGGCAAATTTTTTCGCAGAAATATTTCCCTTTACTATACCAATACATATTCCAAACATAAGCAATATCGGATCATAAGTAAGATTTTTAGTAATAACTCGAATCCAGCGAAACTGTGAATCTAACTATCCAAAGACCAACTCAAACACAAAGAATTTCTTTAAAATGGGTTCACTCACAAACACACGTACAGAAAAATTATATATACACACAAAGATACGTAATAGTTCAGTACGATTGAAAGGCGCCACGCCCCCTTTTCTCAAAGAGTAATGGATTGATTTCATATGTCTCCATACCAAGTTCCAGTACTCTACCATGAACACTTCCAGAGATATGCAGTAAAAAAAATTCGGTTTGTATGGGAGGCGCCACGCGCCTTTTTCCAATCACCGCAAATTTTTCTTCATGACTATGCACTTGATTTTATATATCTCCATACCAAGTTCCAGTCCTCTACCATGAACGCTTCCAGAGATATGCAGTATGAATAATTTAGTTTGTATGAAATATACTTTAAATCCGCGTCTCATACATACCAGATATACCCAAAATATTTCATAAAGATCGGTCGAGGCTTTTCGGAGGACACGACACGAGATTTTTATATATTAGATAGAGATAGAATGATATATGTAAAATAAAAAATATGAAAAATTCGAAATTTTAAACTTTTTAGTTACATCTATTGCATTGCGGAAAATTAGTAAAATGATTAGCACAAACGAGTTTTTTGCACAACATGCTGGCTTTTTTTTTATTAGGCGTCGTTTGTATTATATATGTAACAATTAATAATAATAATAGTAATAGATTGGCACTTACACATATGTTAGTGTTTGGCCGAGCTTCTCCTCCGATTTTTGGCGTGCGTCTTGATGTGGGTACACAAAGGGGAGGGACCTACAGTTTTACGCCGACTCCGAACGGCGATTGTATTTTTATGAGAAGCTGTTTTTCATGGCAGAAATACACTCGGAGGGGTGACATTGCCTGCCGAGGGGCGACCGCTGTTAAGAAAAATCGGGTTTTCTATATTTTTTTCCGAGGTTTCTTTGACCAGGGCTTGAACCCAGGTGCTGATGAGTGAAAGCGCGCACTGCTTACCACTACACCACAGCGGCCGACACTTATCTACCTTAGTTTTGCTAATCTGATTATTTTAAGCGTTCATATTAGGAAGTGGGCCGTAAGCGTTTCCTTTTACAGAAACACCAGATTATCCTGAAATTTTCGCAACGCGAACAGTTCTTCGGCGTTTCTAGGTTACTATAATTGTGTGATCTACAACAAACTGCTTGATAGTGGCTACTGTTATATCTAATTAAATGTGGCAACACTGAACTCATGTAAGTAAAATATAGCCACCTAAAAGTCTACACTACGTTGCTTATGTATTTGACAGACTTTTCGTCCATTTTCTGACAGTCAGTTACGGCAGCTTATGCATATTATAGTTAGCCCTTAAAGACGAATACACAAGGTTTGATTACAATTGTACTACGCTCCGTCTTTTGGCCAGCTTTTTCGAAAAATTGGCCACTGTGCGCTGTTAGGAAAAATACCTTTTTTCTCAATTTTTTTGTGATGTTTCTTTGACCAAGGTTTAAACCCAGGCCCCGCGGAGTAGAAGCGCGCACTGCTTACCACTGCCCCTTTGTTTTTTTTTTTTTGAAAAAAGAACAACTGTGTCCGTTAAATCGAGAAATATTACCCGTTCAGGGTTAATACTGATACATATATCTTTCTTCCGCACGAGCTGGTCCATTCTTTGCAGACCTCAGTATGTTGTGGGTTTGAAACTAGCAGCTTGTGGTGGTACAGCATACCAAGTTGTTCCATCTTTGTCAGAATAGCTTCCCCGGTTTCACCTGGTATGGCGTACATATATATTCAAACCCCACGATCATAAAGTGTGGTCTAAGAAACTTATTATTTATACAGTAAAATAACATATTTCTCAAATTTTGTTTTACATACTTAAAATAAATTTATTTTTTTAGAAAATAACAATACAGACTTAGCCAGATTAAAAACAAATTTAACAACACAATGTCATTTCCCATATAAAATGTATGTGCATTAGGGTGGTTAAAAATAAGTAAAGTCGGAATTTTAATGCTCTCACCCCCTAGAATTGTTATATATCGAAAAAAAGCACACCCCTATTTTTTTTAATTCAAAAAATATTTAGAGGTCGCTCAAAGTTTTCCATGTATGGGGAAAACCAACTTTTCGTGGAAATAGTATGGAATTCTTGAAAATCAATATTTTTCGATCGGAAAACTCTGGTTCTCTTCAGGAGACTTCCAATAACAATATCCAATTGTTTATTTAACCATTTTTCAATGCTAAATGGCATTTTGTAGGGGTTTGGCGGACATATAAAATATAGTTACTATGAAAAATTGGTTAAAAAAGTAATTAGGTATTATTACTGGGAATCTCCTGAAAAGAAACAGGGGTTTCCGGTCGAAAAATATTGATTTTCAAGAATTCTTTACCAATTCTACGAAAAGTTGATTTTTATCAATATAAAATACATGAAAAACTTTGAGCGCTTTGAGCGACCTACAACTGATTTCAAAATAAAAAAAGAGGTGTATATTTTTTCGGTATAGAACAATCTTAGGGGATGAGAGCATACAAATTCCGACTTTACTTTTTTTTACATAAATTTTTGGACCACCCTAATGGGCATACCCGGGTATACTGCAGTTGACGTACGTATAATTTTTCTGCTGTTGACAAAAAGGTTAATGTGCGTGAGTGATAGTTCTGCATTCGTGAACAAGCGTAGGACAAATAGGTTTCCTTTTTATTACAACGCTTTTATCAACTTGCAATGTTGTGGCTCCAGAAACTTTCAATGTTGTGGATCCAGAAACTTTCAATGTTGTGTGTCCGACACCATAAAACCTTTGCTTTGCAAAGTTCCTGTAAAAAAGTCTAGTGCATAGGGCGACATCTGTAGTGCATAGGACGAGGTAGATGACATCTAGATGTCGCCCTATGTACTACGTTCGCTACAGCGGAAATAGACGACACGCCATTTCTTTAAATAAAATTAATTGGTGCTAATATCGTTGAATTATTTTAATATCTATCGCAAAATTTTATACAGACAAGACAAAAAGTAGAAAATAAATAATATAAAAAAAAAACTTTTTAATATACAACGCTTTTATAAATGGACTAAAAAGTAGAAAATAATATTTCTCAGTCCCATAGAATTTGTTTTGATAACTTTTGATTTTGAAATTTTAGCAAAAGTCGTTATAACCAATTTATGAGATTGAAAATGAAAAGCGTGGGCGTATGTAATAGACCTGAATTTATATGAAGGGTAATATATGTATAAATGTGGATATATGAATAACGACCGTTTAAAATCGATGTCAAACTCGTACTTTCTCTGTAGAAATTTTAGGTCTATGTTATGTAGTTTGACTATTGTCAATTAAATATAATGCTTTGTATTGCATGCGCCCCACGCTTTTCATTTTCAATCTCATAAATTGGTTATAACGACTTTTGCTAAAATTTCAAAATCAAAAGTTATCAAAACAAATTCTATGGTACTGAGAAATATTATTTTCTACTTTTTAGTCCATTTATAAAAGCGTTGTATATTAAAAAGTTTTTTTTTCATATTATTTTTTTTTAAATATATTACATATGAAAGGGTTAGAATCCAAAGGATCTAAGCAGGTCTGACACTGTTTTGAGATAATTAAGGTTAAAGTTGATTACTTATTGTAAATTCTGGGTAAATGCATTTGCATTTCTTCCCTAAATGAATGCAGGTTAATTAACTAATTCAAACAATGTTTACTGCAGATGGAAAAAACTGAAAGTTATAGTGACCCGATCTTTGTAATTTTCACTGTAAGTATTCTGTTGATAATGGGTGCAAGTATTGCAAAATTTCATGTTCGTAGCTGCATAAATGGAGAAGTTATTATGAAAAATCTCATATCTGAACAATCAGTTGTATGGGGGCTATATGTTAAAGTGGTCCGATTCTTCCGGTTCGGACAAATGATTAATACATTATAAAAATACACCCACCTACCAAATTTGATCCGGATATCTCGAAAACTGAGAGACTAGATTGCATACAAACAGACAGACAGACGGACAGACGGACAGACGGACATGGCTAAATCAACTCAGCTCGACGTTCTGATCATATAAGTATACATTTTAATGGGTCTATCTCTTTTTGTTCTGGTACTTACAAACATCGGACCAATGTTATAATACCATTTCATGCTCATGAAAGGTATAAAAAGAGGTGTGTATTTTTTCGGAATAGAACAATCTTAGGGGATGAGAGCATACAAATTCCGACTTTACTTTTTTTACATAAATTTTTGGACCACCCTAATGGGAATACCCGGGTATACTGCAGTTGACGTACGTATAATTTTTCTGCTGTTGACAAAAAGGTTAATGTGCGTGAGTGATAGTTCTGCATTCGTGAACAAGCGTAGGACAAATAGGTTTCCTTTTTATTTTTAAAATATATTACATATGAAGGGGTTAGAATCCAAAGGATCTAAGCAGGTCTGACATTGTTTTGAGATAATTAAGGTTAAAGTTGATTACTTATTGTAAATTCTGGGTAAATGCATTTGAAATTATTCTTCCCTAAATGAATGCAGGTTAATTAACTACTTCAAACAATGTTTACTGCAGATGGAAAAAACTGAAAATTTTTTTTTTGTGTCACTTGGGTCTTTTTACTTCTGAGTACCTACTTAGGTAAATTTCTGTAAGGAAATAAATGGAAAAGCTTATTTTTGTGAGAATCCACATTTTATTATGTAAATAAGTTATAATATGCAACTTAAACTCTACTTAAATATATCTAATCATCTTAATCTGACAAAACGCTACCGTGGGCTTCATCCGATTCTGCATTTTCTTCTTGAACTATAATCAGGGTGTCCAGATTGTTTAAAAAAAGCACAATTTCTGAAAAAAAATCGCCAAAAATCGCAATTTATTTTTTTTAATAAAATTCATGAAATCGATTTAACAAATCTTTTATTTTAAAAATTAGATGTTTTATAATATAGCTTTTAAAACCAAAATCGAATATAACACCTTCAGAGGGTAATAACACAACACTTATATAATAGTGATGTACAAACAATTTTCTTTAAAAATACGCATTTTTTTTAAATATTTGCTTCATCACATTTTGCAATAGGACTGCGCAATTATTAAATTTATTATAATTCATATTATTTGATTAATCGCACAATCCGCTTTTAAGAGCTCGGCGCTAAAAATTAAATAATTCCACAATTTCTTCAAAATCACCTATAGTGTCTGAATCATTTACATTTCTGTTGTTGTCATATATTGAGCCTATTCAACCTTGATGACATACTGTTTGATATTGGAAACGTTTTGCAGCAGAAACTATTAGTCTTCATATAACACTTTATTCGAACTATTGAATTAAGGCTTTCCAACCTCATCCTATTTCGAATCTTAGTTTTTGTTGAATTCATTACGGAAAAAACGCGCTCAACAAAAGCATAATAAAAGATAACTAGTGAACCCACATGGCGTCAAAACGCCAGCGTTTAATAAAATTTTTTAAACAGGTAATAATTAATCTAAACCATTTCCCAGTGAGAGAGGTCCCGCATGGTGTCGGTTTTCATTTCATCAAATTTCAAATCTCCCTGTAACTTAAAAAAATAAAACCTGTGCACATCTATGTAGAATCCTAGTTCTTTTATTTGACTTCTCATTTTGGAAATTCGAAATAACGGTGCAGATGTGATGACCTTCAAAAAAAAAATAGATGGCAACTCTAATTAAAAATATTATCAGCATATAGTTTTCTTAAAACTCTTTCGTTTGACACTAATATTTCGATATTTCATTTATGTACCTTTCGTATAAGTAAAACAAATTCTACTTTTCGAACAGGTGGCAACCCCTTTAAAAGTATTTTCAAATTAAAATTTTTCGCCTGGCATTGTTACACATATTTCAATTAACTGATGAAATAAGCTGAATTGAATTTTTTAAGCACATGGCAACTCTCCTAAATACAGTTTAGAAATAAATTATTTTCAAACCCATTTCGATTGATACCCATCTTTTGACAATCCATTTAACTTATTAATAATTTGAGCTTAATTTTTTCATAAAAAAAACCAAATGTTCAGCTTAGAGATTTCTTAACGCTCGTTCTTTTGATAACCCTATTTTAAAATTTCATGTAACTTATGTATAATTAAACGACATACCACTTTCAAAACAGGCGGCAACCATCTTAAAAATTATTTTCTAACTAAANTTCTTTTGATTACCCTATTTTAAAATTTCATGTAACTTATGTATAATTAAACGAAATACCACTTTCAAAACAGGCGGCAACCATCTTAAAAATTATTTTCTAACTAAAATTTCATATAACTGATGAATTAAGTGGAAATTTATTTTTAAACACGTGGCAATCCTCCTCAATTTAGTTGTTAAATAAAGAATTTTAAACCCATTTCCATTTATAACCATCGGTTAGTAACTCATTTAACTTATTAAATAATTTTAGTTTAGCCATTTAAACTTGGGCAACCCTCAAACACATCAAAAATGTTCTAAATTGTCAAATTAAGTATATCTTGAAGCTCTTTCATTTGACAGCCATCGTTAATATTTCATAAAGGTGGCAACCCTATTCAAAATATTTTTAAACTACTACCTTCTTAAACCTCTTTTGCATGACACTCATATAGCGATACCTTATTCACTTACCAAATTCCTTTAACTAAATTGAATTATATTTTTTTTAACATGTGGCAACCCTCCTACACGCAGTTAAGAAAGAAAGTATTTTCAAAACTACTGCGATTGGTACCCAATTAGCAAATATTGATTTAACTATTTAAATAATTTGAACCTAATTTTTAAACAGGTGGCAGCCCTCTTCAAACACTTTAAAAATATTCTAAACCCTGCAACTAAAGATCTCTTAATATTCATTCGCTTGACATCACTATTTTTATACATCATATAAATTGGACTTTTCACACAGGTGGCAACCCTCTTCAAAATGTTTACAAACTACTACATACTTAACCTTTACCGTCTGGCACAAATACATATTTCTATTACCTAATTCCCCCAATTCAAATTGAATTTGATTTTTTTAACAGGTGACAACCCTCATAAAGTTAAGTTAAGAAACAAACATTTTCAAAAATATTTCCATTTATGCCCAATTTGTAATAATTGGTTTAGCTTTTAAAATAATTTGAACTTAATTTTTTAAATGGTGGCAACTCTTTTCGAAAAAGTTAAACCTTATTGCACACCTACAGCCAGAGCCCTTTGATTTGGCACTTTTGAAAATCGAACGAACGGTGTGGATCTGTTGACATTGATAATTAAATTATTTGAATGCAATTTTTTATCAGGTGGCAACTCCTGTTGAAAAAATAAAGCTTTATTGCACATCTACACGCCAAGCGCTTTAATTTTGCACCCCATTTTTGAAAATCGAGCGAACGGTGCAGATCATTTATGCGGAACAAAAAATGCCTTCGCGTATTATTTTGAACTTAATTTTTTAACAGGTGGCAACTTTTTACGAAAAAGTAAAACCTTTTTGAACATCCACACTCTAAGCCCTTTAATTTGGTACCTCTATTTTCAAACGGACGGTGCGGATCTGAGGGCATTGATTAGAAAATAACTTGAGTTCAATTATTTAACAGGTGGCAACTCTTTTCGAAAAAATAAAACCTTGTTGCACATCTACAGGCCAAGCGCTTTAATTTGACACCCCAATTTTGAAACTCGAGCGAACGGTGCAGATGTTTTAGGTTGCACAAAAAATACCTTCGCGTATTATATATGATAGATAGATAGAATAGATAGATAATATGAATTTACTTATATTTTCAAACATTTTATTGCCTGTTGCGGTTTTCACTCCGTAAGCAATTATCCAAAATTATTCAAAATCGGATGGAATGGTTCTGAGAAAAGTTATTTCATGGGAAAGTTAAAAGATTAAAATTTATTTGAAGAGAAAAAATCGCCAAAAATTGCCAGTGGCGATTTCTTAAGTTTTTGCAAATATCCAAGAAAAATCGCTAAATTGGCGCGAAATCGCCAAATCTGTACACTCTGACTATAATCGTCTTTTGACTTTGCTTCTTAGAACATTTGTTGTTTGCTTTTGTCTCATGGGGAATATTTAAATAAAAATCACGATGAATAGGTGGAATAAATGGTAGACTCTAATGGTTTGAGCTAAGAATTAATGCAATAAAATTTAGTACGTTTATTGCCCGGCCAATAGATGGCACTAAAATGTCCGAAATAACTTCGATCTCTTTCTCACCAAATAAACACTATATTTAACTATACAAAAATGGGTATAACTTATATTTTCCAAAAATGTCACTTAGACCCTTACGATGCTAGCCCCTTCATTTATTAGTATAATATTCAATAAAAAACTCTCTCAAAGTCAACAAATCGAAACTTAGAAGAGACCTCTCAAGGTAATTTTGGAAAGTGCAAAAAAACCTAGTTTCGCTAAAATTCAAGGTCAAACGCGAGCTTAACGTTAGTAAAAATAATATTTAAGTTGTTCTGTAATAAAAATCTTGAGAAGATGTGTAGTTAAAAGGCCTACATATCGCACATGGTTAAATTATTAAAAGTATTGTCTTCGAAGAGGGCCTTGTTTACAAAGCAACAGTGTTGCCCACTAAAAAATGTACGGCAAGTCAAAGAAAGTTATATTCCTAAACGCCATATACCTATATATTTCTTTAAACAAATCATATTGCAAAAATTTTATTTAAATTGTGAAAACGGAAAATACGCGCTTCTTTGGTAAACAGATACAATTTTTTTTTGTTATTTATTCATTAGTTTTTTTGGGATGAAAATTCCTCACTTGAATGTAATTTATATAAAAATTATTCAGATGAGTTTTTCCAAGAACTTTCGACAACTGCCCTTTTGCACCAACGAATTATCATTAGCATTTTAGCAAATTATCGAACTTGCGCAAAGTTTTGTGCTTCACCAATATGATAAGGAAAAGTCACTCAAATGAGTATTGATAGGTAAAATATCACTCAAAATCAGAGATAAGCGTTGCACCAAAATTAGCGAAAAGATTTTAGCGGATAAGTGATAAGTTATGCAAATTGTCAAAATTTATTTGCATTTCGTTGCACCAAACATTTTTATTTATCATTTGTCATCTTTGATTTTGCTAATGTTATAATATGTATAGCTGGCAACACTACATCGGGTAGTGTGCCGAATGTCATAAGGTAAGGACATGATTATTCAATAAACACTACTTGTACGAAAGCTGTAGAACAAGCAACATGAAATAAAACATGGTGTCAGCGTGGGATGTGAGTGCATCAAACTAATATTTCGCAAATTTAAGCAATTTGTGATCTAACACATCATGGATCCAGCATGGATTAAAGTCCCGCAATCAAAGAGCATCCGGGAGAACGTATCGAAATCCGCACATCGATTCGACAGCACCCCAATAAAGTGACCATCACGTGTGAGCATACCGACATCCTTACATTCACACGGGCGCGGCACAGAAAACTACAATCGACCCAGTAATCCCGCACACATTCGTGTTAATCAGCAACCGTCAAATCGTAGGAGCGTGAAAATGTCGAACATTCCAGTACCCTTACCACTTAATCTCGCTGCGGCAAATATAGCAGACGAATGGAAATTTTTCCGAGCAGCCTTTGAAAACTATGAAATTGCAGCAGGGCTAGAGGCTAAGGAGGTTAAACAGAGAACCGCAAATCTATTGGCAGTAATTGGCCCAGCTGGTTTTAAATTATATAACGCGTTGAAGATTACTCCTGAGCAGAAGCTGTCTATCTCGGGTATATTAGATGCGCTGGAGTCAAACATTGTTCCATCGAGAAACATCATCTACGATCGATTCATATTCAATACTGCACAACAGGAACAAGGTGAAACAATCGAGCGTTTCATTCATCGCTTACGGCAACTCACAGCGACTTGCGAATTCGGGGCAATGGAAAACGAGCTCATTAGGGACAAACTAGTATTCAGCATTCGAGATGATCACGTTAGAAAACGATTGCTAGCCACGAAAGATCTAACATTGTCGGAGGCGATAAACATTTGTCAAGTAGCGGAGCAGGCTGACATACAGATGTCAACTATGAAAGACAACTTGCATATGGAAGAGCACGTGAACATAGTGAACAAACATAAATAACAGTATTGTGGAGGTGTGCATGCAAAATACACTAAAGCCAATCGAAATAAATGTCCAGCGTATGGAAGAATATGCAAAAACTGCAACAAGAAAAATCATTTTGCAAAGGTCTGTAAGCAACGACCGAATAGCGAGAGCACCAGCGATGTTCCGAAAACAGAACGACGGCAGCGAAAACGAATTGCGAAAATCGAGGAAGCAGAGACAGACAGCGACAGCGAAGAATGCTTAAACATGATTAATAATATTTGATCGGAAGCGAATAACGAAAAATTGATCTACACTAAGCTTAAATTTTTAGTTAGAAATAAAGAAGTTCAAGTGAAATGCTTTTGTGACACAGAGTCGAGGTGCAACGTAATTGGTTGCCGAGAACTGGAAGCCATTGTCGGTAAGGAGATAAAAATAAAAGAAACAAAAGTGCTTTTACGAGGTTTCGGGGGAAATATAGTACAACCAATTGGGTCAGTTATACTGAAATGCAGAACAGAGAATGACATAAGGAAAATAAAGTTCCAAGTGGTAAAAAATCCGCAAATTCCACTTTTGTCTGCAAACACGTGTAAAGGCTTAAAAATCATTCAAATTAAAGAAACGAACGCAATTGAAACAATGTCGTCGAGTGAATGTATTCTGAATAAGTTTGCTGACGTTTTTGAATGCGATGGTCTCATCGAGGGAGAAGTACATTTAGAGGTGGATCCAAGCGCCAAGCCAGTACAGCAGCAACCACGCAGAATTCCAATCACCGTACGTAATGAATTGCACGACTTGCTACGGGATCTTCAAAAACGGAAAATAATTGAAAAACTCTACAAGCACACACCGTGGACAAGCAACTGTCTTATCGTCAGAAGAAACGGCAAAATCAGGTTATGTATAGACCCGTTCGAGTTAAATAAAGCTCTTAAAAGGTCGCCTTTTCAGATACCAGCCATTGAAGAAATATTGCCCGAACTCAAGGATGCGAAAATATTCACCACATTAGACGCCAAAAATGGATTTTGGCGGCTAAAGCTAGACGAGCCGTCCAGTCATCTAACGACGTTCTGGACACCATTCGGTTGTTTTTGTTGTTGCTGTAGCGGCTACAACAACCCCGCCCAGATCAGTTGGTATCTCAGTCGTTGTCGTCAAGTTCCACTAACGGCAACCCTAGGAAGCGTGCAGCTTCTGTGGGGTTTGTCCACAGGGACAAGGCCGTTAGGGTTGTCGGGTTTTCCTTTTCTTTGATTTTGCTAATGTCGGTCGATATCGATGGTTAAGAATGCCGTTTGGGATTACGCCAGCTCCAGAAATTTACCAAAACCGGCAAGTTGAAATCTTGCAGGGAGTCCCAGGCGTAATAGTGTTAGCTGATGACATTTTGATATTTGGCAGAGGAAAAACGCTCAACGAAGCAATAAAATACAATAATGAGAAACTACGCAATACATTGAAAACATTACAAAAAGCAGAGTTGAAGCTAAATCGCAAGAAAGCAAGAGTGGGGCTAAGACAACTCAGCTACTATGGGCTGACTGGGAAAAAGTGAAAGCCGAAATGCTCAGGCCAGAAAACGTTAAAGAAGTAAAATGTTTGTTGGGCATGTCTACGTACTTAGGAAAATTCTTACCACAACTTTCGAAGGTGTGCGAGCCGCTGAGAAGGCTCACAGAAAAGAACGTTGAATTCCAGTGGGGAAGCGAGCAACAGCATGCATTCGAGAGACTTAAACAGCTCACCACAGCAACGTCAGTGCTTCAATTCTATAACGTCGATGAAGAAGTCCAGATCGAGTGCGATGCTAGTAGTTTCGGTCTCGGAGCTGTCCTTAAGCGGGGTGGGAAACCAGTGATGCATGCGTCGAGAACACTCTCAGCGACAGAACAAATATTTGCACAAATTGAGAAAGAGTGCTTAGCAATCGTATTCGCATGCACTCGTTTTGATCAGTACGTGTGTGGCAAGGCAGGCTTCGAAGTCGAAACGGATCATCAACCTCTTGTCAACATTTTCAACAAGCCGGTTGCGCAAGCGACAAAAAGAGTGCAACGCATGATGCTACGCCTATAGCGATACGATATCATACTGGAGTACAAAAAAGGTAAAGAAATGTTCATTGCGGATCTATTATAGCGTAAATGCCTCAAGCACCAGCAAGTGGCCGACACACAAAATGAGCAAGTGTACGCGATACAACAGACAAAACAATTCGATAAAATGTGCATGCAAATTCAAAATATCAATCTCTTAAGTGAAATATCACTGAATGATGATCAGCTAACGAGTATTCGCTCAGAGAGAGCAGGATCCGGAAATTCGCCAGCTAATGGAAACTTGCCAGAAAGGTTGGCCAAATGAAGTCAGCAGTAAGAACGATAATTCAGCGTGACTGGAATATACGCGATGAGATCACAATCTGTGATGGAATATTACTACGCGGTGATAGAATCATCATACCGAGAAACTTAAGAGCACAAACTATTGAGGCCCTACATTATGGACATACGGGAATCGAATCCTGCTGCCTCAACCATAGTGTCAGCTTGCAAACGGATATTTAGTAGGCAGGGAATACCATCGGTAGTCGTAGGGGATTCGGGTACGCAATTCAACAGTAGAGAGTTTCTAAAGTTCGCAAGAAATTGGGGTATGAAAGTAACTTTGTCGTCACCACATCATCATCAAGGAAATGGGAAAGCAGAGTCGGCAGTCAAAATCGTCAAACGTATCTTTCGGCGAGCAGATAAAAGTGGACAAGATCGTTGGCTAGCGCTGTTAGAATGGCGTAACACACCCAACCACATACAGACAAGCCCGCACCTGAGCCTAGGTCTCCGAAGCGAGGCGAGTCAACGACACAAATAAAGTCTCCGTCAACATCCTCGCAAGTAGCAGCTCAAACAAAGTCTCCGTCAACATCCTCGCAAGGAGCACAATCTTCGTTAACATCCTCGCATGGAGCATCGCAGATTGGTATGGCATCCCAACTAGACCTTCCAAAAGGAACCGAAGACTTACCAAAAGAAACCGATGGAGCCAAGACTCCAACAGCACCGGGCAGATATCCAAAAAGAGATCGAAAACCACCAAAACGTTTAGAAGCCTATTGCTGAAATGTATCGTAATTAACAATTTAAGACTTATCTCATTTTCCTATTGAAGAGGGGTTGGGTGTAAAGCTCGGAACACTTTGACGACTGCAACTTCACGACGTAACGACAGCGACATCATTTTGTCGACAAATGTCGCCTTGAAGCCAGCTTCTTAAACATTTTGAAGACCTCAGCGACATAGCAAACAGCTGATTTTAAAGTTTGACATTTTGGTATATTTATTTCACAAATTGTGTATTTTTATTTAAGTAAATAAGAAAAACATGAACAATCAAGAATATGTGATTAATTTTGCGACAATTTAATTTTGCAGCACTACATCTACTCATTGTCGCCGGCAAAATTAGAAATAGATTTAATTTGGCGACGTCGACAATTGCAGTCCTGCAGCCAAGATGTCGTGCTGTCGTCAAAATAATTGTGTCCGTAAGAACGTGTGTATTTAAAATTTGAGAGATGCTGCTTATCGCTTGTTGTCGTCAAAGTGTTCCGAGCTTAAATTAAAATGAATTCAAATTCAACTTTAATAGTGTAGTCCTAGGTCGGCTATCTCGCAGCCGAATTTAAAAAATGTTATAAAAAATTGGAGAGGACCTACAATACAACAGTGAGCGTAATAATGGCTTAAGTCCGCTTCAGCAATTATTATCGACTCTGCACTAGATAGGCAATGGTAGCCAATATCATGGAATTGTTCAAATGCATGGGGTCCACAAATTAGCGTTATGTCCATCGAGTGGCAAATGCCCTGATAAACAAACTGATGGATGAAACTATTTGAATTTTGAATTTACGCAAAATATTGCCTCACAATATGTCAACATTTGTGGATTTGCTTAAGTCGCAGGTTGCATTGAAGGAACTATGATAAATGTAGACACCCCTAAGGCTACTGAGCACCAATTTGTTAACCGGTACGGAAATCATTCAATTAATGCAATGTGGTGTTTGTGTTTTTGTTATTGAATTATTTTGGTAAGATCCAAATAAATAATCCTTAAATGTAGAAAAATATACATAGTTATTTATGTGGGGTTCTGGGTCCTTCCGTTCAAATAAAGCAATCTCTTTTTGTTTCAAATTTAGTTTACTTTAAGTTTTATTTAATAGTCTTTAAGTTCTAATTACATATTTATGTTTAATTTGAGGTTTTAGTTGCACACTTTTATTTAGTAGTTTTTAAGTACAAGTACACGTACATTTGCTAGGCTTTACAGTTTCAGTTACACACTTTATTTGTTAGTCTTTAAATTGCAACATTCGTTTTACTTTAAAATTTAGTCTTTAAGTCGCGCAACTACATTCGAATGAGTTTAAAGCTATACAATCTTTAGTTTTAAAAGGTTCTTTAGTTAAATTTAATAAAATTGTACAGCACTTGGTTTAATGACCGAATTTAACAGCGGCACGTCCGTATCGTTTGGTGGTAGCGGTCTTACTTAAAGTTCCGCGTCACTTGTCGTTTTAGCTGTCCTCTCATTCGACTTGGTCCCGTTAGTAATTTCTTCTGTTCTTATTGCTGTCCTTTTGTCTATTCGTTCGTCCGTAGGGTTGCCTGCGTGCAAACATATGTACATATACTTTAGTGTGGTGAACTTAGAACGTTAAGTATTTACCCCACATTTATATAAACATACATATTACAGTCAAGACGGACTTATATTTTTCTTAATAATTTTTAAGACAGCAAATTTATTGGATTTGCTTTGTGTGCGCGAGATAGTAAAAAAAAGAGAAATTGAAAATGTTTATCAAATCGCACATGGGCTTGCTAAGCTTTCGTTTTCCATTGAAACCAAAAAACTTGTCAGTTACTTATAAGTTGGTAAGGTTTTTTTTATAAGTAAGAAGTGCAACACTTACCAACTTTACTTTTCAAAAGAAAGGTTTATCCAAAAGTTGTAAAGTGATAAGTGATAAGTCGTTGGTGCAATTGGGCTCTGATCCAACCATGTCCGCGCAAGTTCGTTGGTCTCCAGCTCATGTACCATGAACACTATTTCGGTTATTTATTGTATTTCGACAGCTGTAAGCCAATAAAAGTCCTTATAAGGAAACTTAAAAGCACAGGATGAAACGTTTTCCCGTACATTGTATAAAGGATTCGTGTGTTCAATGAAGCCATGGATATACATATGTATCTACCATGTTCCTTCTTGGACGGATGTGGTCGAATCTTTCCTTGCCAGTTCGCCACCTTTGCAATTCGTCTTAATTTTTATGAACTGGTGTCTTTGAGTCTTACTGCTGCAATAACATCCGCCTCGAGCAATTTCGTCAATCGGACATAAATGCAAGATCGCATTTAGCGTATATGAGGGCGTCATATGTATAACATAAACATAGGGCCAAAGCGGACCAAACACATGGGTTTTCTATTTTCTACAAAACCATTGTTTATCATGAAATGAATACGCATTATGAATTTCAACCAGATTGTATAATCAGCGGGTATACAACGACAACAATTGCAAACGAATTTTTCATCATACAGGTAGCCCACTTAGCGAATTTGAACGAAACCGGTTAATAAGTACGACTTTTACAAATAACTCAACTCCAGCGCCACCTAGCCAGTTTTCTAGTAGTCTATAATTATAATAGGACCATATGTGAAAGGTATAACCTCAGCCAATTTAACTGAACTCTATCCAGTTTTTGAGTTTAGTCCTAACAACGAAAACAGGTACCATATTAGGTATGTAGATAGGACAGTATACAACGAAACTCATAAAATTAAAACTTTGTGCAAAATTTAAAAAAATTCTTCAAAATTTTCACACAAAATTTTACCAAACATTCAAAACAAAGTAGCAATCGTTCAATGCGATTTAAAAATCTAGGAGAAAATGGTTCCGAATCGAATGATGCTATGTAAGTACGTTATTGGTAACATACATATGTAGCTGTGGCAAATTTCAGGACGTTAGCTAAAGAGATTCCAGAGATAAGCGATGTGAAATGTTCAGCTTGTATGAGAGGTACCCCAATACCAGCCACTTTTCGAAGTAAGTACATTATTGATGACATATGTAGCTGTGTCCAATTTCCGGACGTTAGCTTAAGAAGCTCCAGAGATAAGCGATATGAAAAGTTCAGCTTATATTGTAGGTGCCACGCCCCCTTTTCAAATATTTAGTACATAACATATTGTTACTGTTATTGTTAAATAAAAGCTCAAAATGACCAACTTAATAATAATAATAGATTGACGCTTACACATATGTTAGTGTTTGGCCGAGTTTCTCCTCCGATTTGTGGGGTGCGCCTTGATGTTGTCACACAGAGCGGAGGGACCTACAGTTTTACGCCGACTCCGAACGGCGATTGTATTTTTATGAGAAGCTGTTTTTCATGGCAGAAATACACTCGGAGGTTTGCCACTGCCAGAAAAAACCTTTTTTCAATATTTTTTGCGATGTTGCTTTGACCAGGGTTTGAACGCAGGCGGCCGAAGATGACCAACTTACAGTACAATTAAATTTATTGTACAACAAATACTTTACAATACTTGTTTAGGCAATAACAACAATTTACAATACTTGTTAATGTAATTACAACACTTTACAAGACTTGCTAACACACTTAATCTCTGTTTTACAACTGAACTTGTAGCTTGCTGATTCGCAACTGAACTTGGTGGTCGCTATAGCAGCGCTCTTATTTACCTGCGCCGCTTCACACTCATGGCAACTCTAGAGCGTTGTGACATCCATAATAGAAACATTACAAGATAAAAAGGTGTTCTCACGAGGCGATTTTGCGTTCAACTTTTGCTTTCAACTCATGAAGGGTTGCACGAAAAAATTTGAATGGCTAAATGTTGGCTGGCGACCAACTTTGTTGAAAGCGATTAGTTGAAAGGTCGTTCAACCAAAAGTAGAATGCAAAGATGAACAATGCAAACGTCATTTTATGGCGAATATTTTGATATTTTTAGCGGTTCATTTTTTTTTTTCGTGCAATCCTGCGTGAGTTGAACGCAAAAGTTGCCTGAAAAATCGCCTCGTGCGAAAGCCCTATAAAGCCATTCTCTCAATTCGTCGGCCATGATTTTTTTTCTGAAGTTTTCCAGCATTTTAAACTCATATAGAATTGAAAATAAAAAAACTAAATTGTTCACAATTGTTGTTGTTTGAGATTTAAAATGAAAATTTGTGTGAGTTTGAGTTTTGAATTTTTAAATTATATTGTTGGCAAACGTCATACTGCCCCTCAATGGTTTTACCTTGTTATGTTTTTATCATGGTGGCATCTATCGCACATTCTCTTATTCTCTCGCTGTTCGCTATATTCCTTTTCTTGACGTTTTTTGCTGTCGAATATTCTACGCCTTTCGTCGAACATTCTGCCATTTTCTTGTTCGCTTCGCGTTGCCGCAGTATTCGCCACACTGCCCTCCACCTTGGTGTTCCACACTTGGTGCTTCATACGCTGCAAGCCTTTCCAAGTGGACCACCTTCATATTGGTTCTCGGTCTCCCAACGGTCTGCATTCGATACCTTTCATTCGATACGTAGTTTCATTCACTGCTGACCGGTATCCCATCTGTAACAGAAGTATGTGGACATCCCAAATTTTCTTTCAGGGCTCGGTTGAACCCTGTCACCATGCCGTCTGATTGGGGATGAAGAGCGATTGTTCGAGTTTTCCGGATACCCAGTATCTGGCACATCTCCTGGAACACCGCCGATTCAAAATTTCTTCCCTGGTTAGAGTTCAGCTCTATAGGTACACCGTATCTTGCAATAAAATTGTAGGTCAAAACCTCCGCTACTGTTTTAGCTTCCTGGTTTGGAATCGTGTATATCTTCGGCCATTAGCTTAAGTAGTCCATAACCAAAGGGACGTATTTGTTTCTTTGCTCATAGGAAATGGACCGGCTACATCCATGGCAATCCGTTAAAATGGTACGCCCGGGTTATACTGCTTCATCTGGCCATGACGTCTGGATTTCGGCCTTTAGCTGCAATACACTCCGCGCAGTTAACAATCTATTCTGGGATCGATCGCCGACAATCGCCAATTTTTTTTTTTAATAAAATTAATGAAATCGGTTTAACGAATCTTTTATTTTAAAAATAAGATCTTGTTATAATATAGTTTTTAAATCCAAAATCGAATATAACACCTTCAGAGGGTAATAAAACAACACTTATATAATAGTGATGTACAAACAATTTTCTTTAAAAATACGCATATTTTTTTTAAATATTTGTTTCTTCACATTTTGCAATAGGACTGCGCAATTATTAAATTTATTATAACTCATATTATTTGATTAATCGCACAATCCGGTTTTAAGAGCTCGGCGCTAAAAATTAAATAAAAACCTATAATGAGCCGAGATCAGCTATTTCCACAATTTCTTCAAAATCACCTATAGTGTCTGAATCATTTACACACTGCTTGATATTGGAAACGTTTTGCAGCAGAAACTATTAGCCTTCATATGACACTTTATTCGAACTATTGAATTAAGGCTTTCCAACCTCATCCTGTTTCGAATCTTAGTTTTTGTTGAACTCATTACGGAAAAAACGCGCTCAACAAAAGCATAATCTATATATATATATAATAATAGCCGTTTTCATTGTTCGGTGTTAACTCAAAAACTACTGAATAGATTTCAGTCAAATTTTCAGAGGTTATACCTTGCATATATGATCCTATTATAGGCTACCAGAAAACTAGCTAGGTCGCGTTGCGGTCGAGTTATTTATAAAAGTCGTATTTATGAATCGATTTCGTTCAAATTTAAAACTTGCGCTATCTCCATGATGAGAAATACGCATGCGAAAAATAGACGCTCTAGTTGGTGCTGGAGTCAAGCTATTTATAAAAATCGTATTTATGAACCGATTTCTTTTAAATTCAAAATGTAAGCTACCAGCATGACGAAAATACGTTTACCAAAAATAGACCCGCTAGGTGGCTTTATAAACCGATTTCGATCAAATTCAAATTATAAGCTACCTGCAGGATGGAAAAAGAATTTGCGAAAAACGGACCCGATAAAAGTCCTATTTATGAACCGATTTTGTTAATGCAAATTCGAAACGTTTATTACTTTCATTATGATTTTTTTCTTACGAAACATATCGTCGTTTAAAGTGCAAAGCCGCGTATCAACAAAATGCAAAACCGCGTATCAGCAAAATGCAAAACCGCGTATGTGAACTTGTAAAAATTATTTTCTAGAGCGTAAAAACACTCATATTTCAAAATGGTTCTCTTTCTTATAAAGCAACTGCATTTCTGGCTAGTATATTTCAAGATGAATGGATAAGGATTCAGCCAAGAGCTTGTATGAGCAAATCCTCTTTTTGGCAGCCAATGTCAGTTACGCGGTTTTGCAGAATGACGATATATATCGTCGTTTAAAGTACAAAACCGCGTATCAGCAAAATGCAAAACCGCGTATGTGAACTTGTAAAAAATATTTCCAAGAGCGTAAAAACACTCATATTTCAAAATGTTTTTTTTTTTTTATAAAGCAATTGCATTTCTGGCTAGTATATTTCAGGACGAATGGATAAGGATTGAGCCAAGAGCTTGTGTGAGCAAATCCTCTTTTTTGCAGCCAATGTCAGTTACGCGGTTTTGCAGAATGACGATACGCGGATGTGTATTTTAAACGACGATATACATTAAAGTGGTCCAATTTTTGTATAGGGAAAAATTTTTGATTCTAGAAAACAGAGCACCCCGTTAGTTTGTTTCCTTTTAATATTTGTAATATCTATACCAACTTTCAGTTTTCTACTGCAACTAATACAGGGTGCTCAATGACTTTGAAATGCACTGCCGGATAGCTGCGAAACTGACAAAAATATTGGCAATTTTTATAAAAAGGTACTGTTGCTATGACAACTTAAACTTGTGATATTTTTTAGATAAATTAAATTTGAGATTTTCTTAGGTTACTTAACCAATTCTTTGTTTCATATATATACACAATACTTCTAGAGTAAAATATGTGCATCATGAGCATCTTCTAAATGTATACATATAGTAGAGTTACTTATAAAAGTCGTATTTATTAACCGATTTCGTTCAAATTCGCAAAGTTAGCTAACTGTATGATGAAAAATTCGGCTGCGAGGATTTTCTTGGCCCTCCTACAACTGAAAACTGGTTTACGGACCAATGTTGAAGTTGCAAGATCATAGAAGAATATTGCGCACGCTTGGCATAGATCTCACAGGTGGAAATAAGACCATCGGTAAAACTCATGACATCGAAAGGCATTAGTATTCCATATGGTATCACAGGCTACTATTCTTGGCCTATGTGTGAGGAGGATTCTGCTCTTTATTCCTTTCAATTTAAACTACAAATGTTTACTTTACAGACCGCTTTTGCTTTTAAACGCTATTTTTGTATTGGCCAACGCTAAAGATCTTATTAGGCGCTGCGAAGCAAGCGGGCATTGGCTAGTATACATATATTCAAATAAAATGTCCTTCGTATGACCGCGATGCCTGACCACCAAACGGCTGAACCGATTTCGATTCTGTAAAAAGCACGTTTTTGGAACTTCTGTGTGGAAGTTCGATGAAAAAAATTCAAAACTCTTTGTTGTTGTGCCACAATAAAATGTTGAAACCCCTTATTCGGGGACACTAATATATCTCTAAAACCAATGACGCAGCGCAACAGAAACTTGGCACGGTTGCATTAATTGTAAATACCCTACTAATGGCGAAAAGTAGTACAAACTGAATTTCTCATATAAGTGATCCCTAGAACTGCTTACGCAAACGTCCTGAAATTTTACAGAGCCACATATTGTGGCGAATACTGCGGCAACGCGAAGCGAACAACAAAAAGTTGGCAGAATGTTCGACGAAAGACGTACAACAAGTGTAATAGTAAAGATTGCGAAGGCCATGGAAAAAGAACGCATCGACGTTGATAAATACGACTTCCATCGTGAGGATGACGCGACATCCACGAAGGACGAACAGAAAAGGGGATGCTTGTTCGTCGAAGGATGAACAGCAGACATCTACGAAGGTCGAAGAATAGACAGGTTCCCGCTGTGGATATGAGCATGTTATTGGCTGCAATTTCTTCGCTGCAGGAATCGCATGATACACGTATGTCACAGATTTCATCCACGATGTAGGGAGACAGAGGTGGCGCAATCAGCAGTACCGCTACTTTGTTCTTGGCGAATTTGACAGAATCAGTTGTTCGTGTGATGTCATTTTAGTAAACTGTTTGTATGTATGCAGAGATGTTTATATGTATGTAAATATGGCGACCTCCATGGTTTGACAGTTAACACTCTTTCTCTCCTTCATTATTCCTTCATATTCGTTGCTATCTTGACGTCATCACCCGCAAGAATGCGCAATCTTCTATTCTATCATTCTTGGATTTCATCGAAGCTTTGATCACAGATAAAAGAACAGGAAACACGCATGTCGTCCCAGCTGGAAGTACAGAAGACGTACATGTCATCGCAGCTAGATGAAAAGATCACTCAGCTACAAGATAATTTATTCAAAGATAACGCCGAACTCAGAGAGAAACAGGATAAAATCGAGGAACGACAAAATAAAATCGAAGCGCTAATTAAGGAAAAACAGGACAAACTCGAAGCTTAGGTGGACGAGCTTGAAGATATGGTTCTCAACCCTCGCCCTTAAGAGCGGTTATTTCAATTGGATGCAATGGTCCTAGTGGAGGGTACCTGGGAATCACTAAGGACCTGGAGAAGATCAAGCAGAGATTACATTAGGTTGGTTGTCGGCAGGGTGTCCAGATTTGGCGATTTTTGGCGATTTTTGCCCTTCAAATAAATTTTTTCCTATTATAAAAATATACAAAACTTAGTTTCCAACGATAATTTTACAGAAGAGGCTAATAAACTGCGTAATAAACTTGACTTAAGAAGCATATTAAAAGACTGTCAAAAATGTTTAATTACCCTTATCAAAAAACTTTTGAAACGATTACCTAGTCAATCAAATACTTTTAAAAAAGCTTTGATTTTGTCTCAAGAAAAGTGTGTGAATCACAAGAGGTCGAGTTTCAGGGACCTGCAAATTCACTATTTGATTTTGAAGGAAAGAAAAGCAGTTTAAATCTTTTAACTTACCCATGGAATAACTTTTCTCAGAACCATTCCATCCGATTTTGAATAATTGCTTACGTAGTGAAAACCGCAACAGGCAATAAAATGTTTGGAAATATAAGTAAATTCATATTATTATCCTTTACTAGCCAATGCCTGCTTGCTTCGCAGCGCCTAATAAGATCTTTTGCGTTGGCCAATACAAAAATAGTAATAAATTGAAACGAATAAAGAGCAGAATCGTCCTCACACATAGGCCAAGAATAGTAGCCTGTGACACCATATGGAATACTAATGCCTTTCGATGTCATGAGTTTTACCGATGGTCTTATTTCCACCTGTGAGATCTATGCCAAGCGTGCGCAATATTCTTCTATGATCTTGTAACTTGCAAGAAAATCCTCGCAGCCGAATTTTTCATCATACAGTTAGCTAACTTTGCGAATTTGAACGAAACCGGTTAATAAATACGACTTTTCTAAGTAACTCTACTATATGTATACATTTAGAAGATGCTCATGATGCACATATTTTACTCTAGAAGTATTGTGTATATATATTAAACAAAGAATTGGTTAAGTAACCTAAGAAAATCTCAAATTTAAATTATCTAAAAAAATATCACAAGTTTAAGTTGTCATGGCAACAGTACCTTTTTATAAAAATTGCCAATATTTTTGTCAGTTTCGCAGCTATCCGGCAGCACATTTCAAGGTCATTGATCACCCTGTATTAGTTGCAGTAGAAAACTGAAAGTTGGTAGAGATATTACAAATATTAAAAGGAAAAAACTGGAATAAAAAATTTTTCCCTATACAAAAATTGGACCACTTTAATGTATATCGTCGTTTAAAATACAAAACCGCGTATCGTCATTCTGCAAAACCACGTAACTGACATTGGCTGCCAAAAAGAGGATTTAATCACACAAGCTCTTGGCTCAATCCTTATCCATTCGTCCTGAAATATACTAGCCAGAAATGCAATTGCTTTATAAAAAAAAAACATTTTGAAATATGAGTGTTTTTACGCTCTTGGAAATATTTTTTACAAGTTCACATACGCGGTTTTGCATTTTGCTGATACGCGGTTTTGCATTTTGTTGATACGCGGCTTTGTACTTTAAACGACGATATATATCGTCATTCTGCAAAACCGCGTAACTGACATTGGCTGCCAAAAAGAGGATTTGCTCATACAAGCTCTTGGCTGAATCCTTATCCATTCACCTTGAAATATACTAGCCAGAAATGCAATTGCTTTATAAGAAAGAGAACCATTTTGAAATATGAGTGTTTTTACGCTCTAGAAAATAATTTTTACAAGTTCACATACGCGGTTTTGCATTTTGCTGATACGCGGTTTTGCATTTTGTTGATACGCGGCTTTGCACTTTAAACGACGATATATATCGTCATTCTGCAAAACCGCGTAACTGACATTGGCTGCCAAAAAGAGGATTTGCTCATACAAGCTCTTGGCTGAATCCTTATCCATTCACCTTGAAATATACTAGCCAGAAATGCAATTGCTTTATAAGAAAGAGAACCATTTTGAAATATGAGTGTTTTTACGCTCTAGAAAATAATTTTTACAAGTTCACATACGCGGTTTTGCATTTTGCTGATACGCGGTTTTGCATTTTGTTGATACGCGGTTTTGCACTTTAAACGACGATATGTTTCGAAAGAAAAAAATCATAATGAAAGTAATAAACGTTTCGAATTTGCATTAACAAAATCGGTTCATAAATAGGACTTTTATCGGGTCCGTTTTTCGCAAATTCTTTTTCCATCCTGCAGGTAGCTTATAATTTGAATTTGATCGAAATCGGTTTATAAAGCCACCTAGCGGGTCTATTTTTGGTAAACGTATTTTCCGTCATGCTGGTAGCTTACATTTTGAATTTAAAAGAAATCGGTTCATAAATACGATTTTTATAAATAGCTCGACTCCAGCACCACCTAGCGCGTCTATTTTTCGCATACGTATTTCTCATCATGGAGATAGCGCACGTTTTAAATTTGAACGAAATAAATTCATAAATACGACTTTTATAAATAACTCGACCGCAGCGCCACCTAGCGAGTTTTCTGGTAGCCTATAATAGGACCATATACGCAAGGTATAACCTCTGAAAATTTGACTGAAATCTATTCAGTAGTTTTTGAGTTAACTCCGAACAACGAAAACGGCTATTATTTTATATATATAGATAAGATTAGATAGGCGTCAATTTAAATATATTTCTTTAAACTTTATAGCCACTATGCTCAGGTTTGTGTTTCTAATGTTCGCGTTCTCGGGTTTCTTGATATTGATTTCGCGTATTTAATTTTTTTAATTTTAATTTAATCACTACATAAAATTATAATTTTTTTGCGCCTTTCGATTGGTGTTTTTTACATAAACCCAGGGTGTTTTAAGCCCGTAGTTGGATATGTTCTACCATCTATGTACTAGTGTTGCCAGATTTGTTTTCCAGCCAGACGAGAAAAACGCATAATTTGCCCCAAATTACGGGATTTACAAAAATTTAAAGGGAGAAATGAGAAATAAAGGATTTGCTTTAAAAGCCCAACTACGAACCATATATTAACAAAGGTGATCCATTTCAACGAAACAATGTTCAGATTAATTATAAGCTTATAATAAATTTCGTTTATCTATGACAACACCTTTTAATTAGTACAATAATATGAATGTACGTAGACATATAATTGATAAAACGATAAAAACAAAGTAAAAGAGATACAGTTTCGGTCAAAATACTAGCAGCAAAATTCAAAATGATGGTGTTGGCAACTTGTCTTTTTTTATTGTTAATAATTTTCATTTAAAATATGAGTCGATCTATATACCATATTAGCGAACACAAGGGTTTTGGGGGTCAAACCTCCCCCTAAAGCTTATAGCATTCAATACAAACTGTATCTTAAAGCTTAGAATCCAGCTCTCAAGAAAAATCACAAGAAATGGGCTAGCATGCAAATATAACACAATTTCTTTCAAATAATTATCATCACAGAAAAGATCGGGAGGACAGAGTCGGCGGTGGCGTACTCTTTGCCGTAGACTCTTCAATACCATCTGAAGAAGTTAGTCTTCCACACATTGAATATGCAGAATTCAAATGCATTTGTGTACGGGTTGGACGGGGGTTTACTTACTTACTCTATGCTATATATCTGACTTATCAGTGTATTCACAACACGGCTCTTTACTGAAATCAATTAATTCAATGATTAAACCTACGGTGGGTAAACGCGGATCTTTGAGCCAAATACGACTCTTTGCTTAGCAAAGTGCGGCTCTTTTTGCTTTATCTGTGCTCAGAACATTTTGGCTCTTTTTACTTTTTAAGATATATATGTACATATTTCTTTGCTGGACATTAGTTTCCATTGTGTTTTTTTTAATCTTATTGTATTCTTTTTATAAACACATACACAAATTCAGATCAGAACATTACCCGAATTGGAGAATGAAAATTGGCTTTCTGACTTGATATTCTTTACCCATATGATGGAACATTTGCAAAACTTGAATTTGTCTCTATAAGGAGAGAATAATCATGTTTTTGATTTGTAGCTAATTATTTTAAGTTTTAAAGCTGAAAAGAATACTTCATCATTTTCCACGCCTAGAAAAAAATATTGTACTTGTCAAAGAGGATAAATTGGACGATGTATTCTGCAGAACAAAAGATGACACTGAAGATGGCGCAACGCCGAAATCGGTTTGTCTCCAAACCAAATTTGACAAGGGATGACGGAAATTCGTTCCAAAATACATCATACACCCACCCTGTCGGAAACAACGACAACCAAAAAGGAGATAAATTGGACCCCTATATCGCAAAACTACTTGATTTAAAAGCAGATTTTGAAAAAAGATATTCCGATNGTGGTCGCAAAACTACTTGATTTAAAAGCAGATTTTGAAAAAAGATATTCCGATTTGAAATTATTTAAATTTACGTTTGCATACTTCATAAACCCTTTTTTTATGTAAAATAATCGAGGATAAATTTACAATATCCGAAATATTCCTTTTTAAGAAAAGTGAAGAAGAGTTGGAGTTTTTGGAATTAAAAAAAGATAAGGCACTGGAAATGCAGCATAAAGCATTGCCACTGCTTCAATTCCGGCAACAAGTGCCAGATTTAAATAAAATATCCGCTGTTGAAAACAGGTGCGTGCCGTTTATTTTTAATATAATGAATATAATGAAATTCGTGAAGTCAAAATACCATTCACAATTGACTAACTAACATTTAACGGAACTGTTACAAGCGACTTGAACTGAAGTAAAACCAGATTTAGAAAATTTGGCCAAAGGGAGTTTTTGAATTTTTTTTAATATCTATCTTACGTACATTGGAATAATAATAAAATTACTGTTTTTCATTTTTAATAATAATTTTATTTAAAAATGAAATTTTTGTTTTTGTTGTTTTTTGTGGCTCTTTGTAGCAGTTAAAATTTGCATGTGGCACTTTTCGCCTCGGCCTTGCTCACCCCTGGATTAAACCCTCTGATTCAATGATTGTGTTGGGTGACTTTTATTTACCAAATGTATCATGGAACATCACTGACAATTATATCGTACCTTTCTCGTCTGCGTGCAACAACGTATTTTTAGAGGAGATGGCTGAACTATGCCTAAGCGAAGTTAATGTACTTCGCAATAATTTTGACAAAGTATTAGATCTTGTTTATGTTGATGATGCATCTAAGTCCGCTGTAAATAAGTGTGACTCACTAGTTTCGTCCGCCATCCTGCTATTGAGATATATTACGGAACTATAAACGATGGTCGAAATTGCGGTATCCATACATACGAGCCAAATATTCGCTTTGACTTTTCGAAAGCTAATTTTAAAAAACTGATTAAAGAATTGTCTAAAATGTCGTGGCCTATATACAAAGAAAAATTTGAGCAAAGCTTTGCACATTTTAATTTTACTGTACATAAATTATTTGAAAAGTATGTGCCTAAACGCATTTGTGTTCCTGAAGAACAAGCAAACTGTGCTGTTCACTAAATAACTAAGAAATTTAAAAAACAGAAAGTCACGTTATTTTAGATTACACAAAAAACAGTTTACACCAGGGTGCGGAGAACGACCAAAATACGATCTTCCTCACAACCAATGGCGGCCAAAAATTTAGTGCTTCCAATTTTTTGCGATTGATAAAGTTGCGCTGCGAACAAAAGCATTTACGATCTCTTACGAGCAGGGTTCGAATTTTCCTCATTTTAGCCCCTCGCTCGCTCGTTAGTTTGCTCTGAGCTTGCGTAACTCACGAGCAACACGCGAGGCTGTTTGCAAACGAGCACTCGTTAATTACGAGCGCACCCCCTGAGCAGCCAGCAAGCGAGTTAGCAAACGCGGGCAGCGCAAGAGTAGAGCGGCAAGCACACGAGGACCTCATTAGCTCTGCCCTCGCGAGGGCGTCGTTGCGAGCGAGGTACTCATTTGCAGCAGCAGACGGGCGAGGCGAGTGAACGAGCGAGGCAAATGAGGGGAGTAAATGAGCGAGGAAAATGAGGCAAGCAAATTCGACAGGCAAACGGGTTGTTTGGTCAGCAAAAATGTATGGGATAAAAATTGCATTAACTAAGAACTTTGAGTAAAGGATTGTACGAACACATGCAGATATGTATATACACACATATATACACATATGTATGTATTTATTTATGTATATTAGGGTGGTGGTCCTTAAATATATTAAGTACATTATTACATCAGATTTCCTAAACGTCAACCCCCACATCGATGATAATATATTCAAAGATGTCACACAAAAATTTTGTTCCCGATCGGAGACGGTTTATGCGTGTCGCACAGGGGTCAAAGTTCAGATTCCTCTATGGAGACTCAAAAAATTAAAATTAATATTTTTTTCATCTAATACCCAAAATCGATACTTCTAACGTCGAAGATGTCACATATGAATTTTGGTCCCGATTAGAGTCGGGTAAACCGTGTCGAACGAGGGTCAAAGTTCACATTCCTCTATGGAGAGTCAAAAAATTTAAGTTAATATTTTTTTTCATCTAATACCCAAAATCGATACTTCTAACGTCGAAGATGTCACATATGAATTTTGGTCCCGATTAGAGTCGGGTAAACCGTGTCGAACGAGGGTCAAAGTTCACATTCCTCTATGGAGAGTCAAAAAATTTAAGTTAATATTTTTTTTCATCTAATACCCAAAATCGATACTACTAACGTCGAGGATATCACATATAAATTTTGGTCCCGATTGGAGTCGGGTAAGGCGTGTCGCACAGGGGTAAAAGTTCAGATTCCTCTATGAAGACTCAAAAAAATGTAAGTTAATATTTTTTTTCATCTAATACCCAAAATCGATACTACTAACGTCGAGGATATTACATAAAAATTTTGGTCCCGATTGGAGTCGGGTAAGGCGTGTCGCACAGGGGTCAAAGTTCAGATTCCTCTATGCAGACTCAAAAAATTGAAATTAATATTTTTTTTTCTAATACCCAAAATCGAGGCTACTAATGTCAAAGATATCACATATAAATTTTTGCTTTACATAATAATGTATTTTATTTGTTTTATTTTTATTCCATTTTAAATTTTTGAGTGTCCATAAAAGAATTTAAACTTTGATCCCTGTGCGACACGCCTTAACCAACTCCAATCGGGACCAAAATTTATACGTTCTATCTGCGCCTACAGCAGTATCGATTTTGGGTATTAGGTGAAAAAAAAAATTAATTTAAATTTTTTTAATTTCCATACAAGAATCTAAACTTTGACCCCTGTGCGACACGCCTTAACCGACTCTAATCGGGACCAAAATTTATACATGATATCTGCGCCTACAGCAGTATCGATTTTGGGTATTAGGTGAAAAAAAAAATTAATTTAAATTTTTTTAATTTCCATACAAGAATCTAAACTTTGACCCCTGTGCGACACGCCTTAACCGACTCTAATCGGGACCAAA
Source organism: Rhagoletis zephyria (assembly GCF_001687245.7). NCBI lineage: Eukaryota > Metazoa > Arthropoda > Insecta > Diptera > Tephritidae > Rhagoletis > Rhagoletis zephyria. Next base: position 278,461 of record NW_016157140.1, on the reverse strand, counting down.
ATTTATACATGATATCTGCGCCTACAGCAGTATCGATTTTGGGTATTAGGTGAAAAAAAAAAATTACTTTTAATTTTTTTAGTATCCATAGAAGAGTCTAAACTTTGACCCCTGTGCGACACGCCCCAACCGACTCCAATCGGGACCAAAATTTATACGTGATATCTGCGCGTACAGCAGTATCGATTTTGGGTATTAGATGAAAAAAAAATTAATTTAAATTTTTTGAGTATCCATAGAAGAATCTAAACTTTGACGCCTGTGCGACACGCCTTAACCGACTCCAATCGGGACCGAAATTGCCGTATCGATTTTGGGTATTAGATGAAAAAAAAAATTAATTTAAATTTTTTGAGTATCCATAGAAGAATCTAAACTTTGACGCCTGTGCGACACGCCTTAACCGACTCCAATCGGGACCGAAATTGCCGTATCGATTTTGGGTATTAGATGAAAAAAAAAATTAATTTAAATTTTTTGAGTATCCATAGAAGAATCTAAACTTTGACGCCTGTGCGACACGCCTTAACCGACTCCAATCGGGACCGAAATTGCCGTATCGATTTTGGGTATTAGATGAAAAAAAAAATTAATTTAAATTTTTTGAGTATCCATAGAAGAATCTAAACTTTGCCCCTGTGCGACACGCCTTAACCGACTCCAATCGGGACCAAAATTTATACGTGATATCTGCGCCTACAGTAGTATCGATTTTAGGTATTAGATGAAAAAAATGTATTTCAATTTTTTGAGTCTCCATAGAGGAACCGAACTTTGACTTCTGTGTGACACGCCTTAACCGTCTCCATTCGGGACTAAAATTTATATGTGGTATATTTGACCGTTGTATTAGCGGTTGAGGGGGTGAGACTGAAATTTCATTTTAAGGTATGTACTAATGTACATATGTATATACCTCTAAAAAATATTTCATTCCATAATCTATGCTTATGTATGTAATAAATTTTATTTGTTGTTTTAAATGCTGCCCTAATATAATATTCACATATTTATATGCATATGTACATATGTACAACAAGATATTAACTTTCGTGCTTTCGTACATAATCTATTGACATACATTCCCACATTTTTATGCACAAAAATGCATGTGTTGTATACAGCGTTGCCAGGTTGACGTGTAACGATTTCAAACCAGTTTACAATGAATTTTAAATGCGCTCTGTCGAAATGACATTTTAATATACCTTACATATATACTTGTGTACCTTTGTATACAATAAAAGTTTAATAAGAACAATTCTGTGTGCATACATTTGAAAAAGACGTTTTTGGGTAGGAAATGACGTTTTTCAGACCAAGAGGGACGTTTTCTCGTGCCGAAGACCTGGCAACACTGGTTGTATAGTACACTCGGAGCGCTCGCTCGTCGCTGACTCGTCTAGCAGAGCGAGTATGCAGACAGCTAATCGCCTCGCACTGCGAGCGAGGCAACACACAACAGCCTCGCTCGTTTAATAGGAGCGCGAGCAAACAAGCAGCGATCGCTCGTTTGCCGAGCAAGCCAAACTTCTCGTCCTCGCCTGATTACTTCTACGGTCGGTGTTATGCAGAAATTTGGTTTGGCAAACTGCGTGCAATTGTTGTTGAAGCAAACTAGGAGAGAGCGAGTTTGGCGACTCTCACAGCAAACAAATTTTGTTTGGTCAAACTGCAGCCAATTCGGCGTTGTCATATACAAAAATTTTATACAATTGTTGCTATCCACAAAATTCTCATTTCGTGTTGGCAATAGCCATGAAAACCATAATGAACGTACAACCCTGTGCCAAACTCGACATAACCACCNAAAATTAATACAAAAGATAGATCAGTTTATATTAGGGAAAATAAATCACATAAAATGATATCAGATGAAAAAAATGTATTTCAATTTTTTGAGTCTCCATAGAGGAACCGAACTTTGACTTNGTTTTTTTTTGCGGTGCAGTAATTACTTTTTGAGAATTGCGTCGGGGCTGTAAATGTCGGATGTGTACTCCTGACTATCATCTTCACAATCTAGCATCATGGCAAGATCGTTGTTTAAACACCGCTATTTTCCAAAGATTTCTTCATTCTCATTCCTTTGGTTCTCTCTGAATTTGGAGAACCTGTAACGTCATCAGCGTTTTTCGATNTATGAAATTTACGTAAAATTTTTTACATTCAATCCCGAATTATTCATTTACATACTGCATTTTTTGCTGGATCTTCCTTAGGTAAATTGCATTTCCAAAGATTTTTTCAAAATAAATTGCGATGAGGGATATTTCACCCACCGGTGATAAAAAATCCCAATCACCACAACGCTCAACACTAATACGCCATTCACAATCACGTTTACTTTCAAAATAACAATTCAGAATTTCGTTTGTACCAAATATGAAATGTAGGTATGTTCATTTACTTAAATGCAAACGTATTGATAATCAAAGTGCTGGCAGAGATTTCATCGTTTTGTAAGAAAAGTATTTTTAATGTTGAAATTGTACTTAAAATCAGTAAATTGTACTTTAGTACTTTTCAAAACTAATTGTACTGAAAACAGCACAATTGTACTTAAAATATTAACACTGATATGGATATGTACATTAGGGCGAGTCGATTTGTAGGGGCAAAAAAAATTGACAGAAGCACATCGCGATTATGATTACTTGGGTCATTTCAAGCATTTTTGCCCAGGAAACCATAGGTCTAAAATGAATTTCGAGACAGCGATTTTTTCTATTCAGTTTTTTTTTTCAAAAAGTGGCTCACCTGTTGAAACATCTGTATTGAAAACTAGCCAAAATATGTATCTGGGGGTTTTCGGGGTTTTCGGAATCCATTTCTTGCCAGGAATTTTTGCTTTTGAGGGCCGCCAGAGGGCGCTTCCGAACTTTTTTTTTTCGATTTTAACACCTTTTTTACGAAAATCGACAACATTTAAATAACGTAAAATGTTCAGCGTTAAAATTTTTTTTGTTTTTTTTTATTTTTTTTTTTATTTTACATATTAAACACAGTATGAAAATGAAAAAGCATGCTGTCACACATGTCATTTGTCATACAATATGTCGATAAAAAGTATTACCGACGTAATATTAAAAAAAAAAAATACTTTATATGTATTTAAAAGTTGAAACATTAGAAATTGTTTATTTTTTTTTTTATTTACATTTCATATGTTTTTATATTTTAAGTTGAATTTTTGAATAAAAAAAATATATATTAAAATAAGAAAAACATTTGTTTTGTAATTCAGAGAACAAATGAAATAAAAACGTTTTTTTTATCCTAAATTGAATAAAAATGATATAATACACCTCCCTTTTCCCTGATTTTCAACGCTGAATATTTCAGGCTATTTAAAAATTTAAACTGCATTATGAGAAGATCAAATTTTGTGGATTTTCGAAACAATGTTGTTGATTTTCGGAAGGTTAGGTTAGGTTAAACGGGCAGCTCTGAAAAAAAAAAAGAGTTCACTCGGAGGCCGCAGAGGCCCATTGTGATGCCCATGGGGGCGGAAAAAAAGCGTTAAAATCCAAAAGAAAAGTACGGAAGCGACCACTGGCGGCCCTCAAAAGAAAATAGTAATGCCAGAAATGGATTCTTCGACCCCGAAAACACACAGATACACATTTCGACTAGTTTTCAATACAGCTGTTTCAACAGGTGAGCCGCTTTTTGAAAAGAAAAACTAGATAGAAAAAATCACTGGCTCGAAATTCATTTTAGACCTATGGTTTCTTGGACAAAAATGCTTGAAATTACCCAAATAACCATGACCGCGATGTGCCTTTGATGCAAAAAATTTGACCCGCTCTAATCTTATATAATAATAATAATAATAAATAATATAATATAATAAATATTATAAATGTGAAAGTTTGTATGTTTGGATGTTTGGGAAATCATCACGCGGAAACGACTACACGGATTTGCATGAAGTTTTGTACGCAGATAGCTTATGGGCTAGATTGGTTAATAGGCTGTTTTTTTTAAGAGTTGCCACCTGTTAAAAAAGTTTTATTTATTTAATATGCGGGAACGACTGAATGGATTTGCATGAAAATTTGCACACAGATAGCTTATGACCTAGATTGGAAAATAAGCTACTTTTCTTAAGAATTGCCAACTGTCAAAAAAGTTTAATTAAATCAATACGCGGAAACGACTGAATGGATTGGCATGAAATTTTGCAAGCAGATATCTTATGGCCTACAGTGGGAAACAGGCTAATTTTTTGGAAGAGTTGCCACCTGTTANTTACCACCTGCTAAAAAAGTTAAATTAAATTAATACGCGGAAAAGTCTGAACGGATTTGCAAAAAATTTTGCAAGCAGCTAGCTTATGACCTACAGTGGAAAATAGGCTAAGTTTTTGGAAGAGTTGCCACCAGTTAAAAAAGTTTTAATCAAATTAATACGCGGAAACGACTGAACAGATTTGCATGACATTTCGCACAGAGATAGCTTATGACCTATGTTGGAAAATAGGCTACTATTTTAAGAGTTATCACGTATTAGGAAAGTTTAATTAAGTTAATACGTGGAAATGACTGAACTTATTTGCATGAAAGTTTGCACACAGATAGCTTATGACCTAGACTGGAAAATAGGCTACTTTTTTAAGAATTGCCACCTGTTTGAAAATGAAATTTTGCTCAAAGATGGTTTATGACCTGGATTGAAAAATAGGCTACTTCCTTAACCGGTTTTTCGATCAGAACGAAATTTAGTACACTTACTACGGATTTCGGAAGGATGGTCTTAGACTGAAAGTAAGTCCGATAACTCAAGGCCCCTCCCATACAAATTGGAATTTTCATATTACATACATATCTCTGGAAGTATTTGTGGGAGAGAACTGAAACTTGGTATAGTGATATTGCTGTTTTAATTAGTTAGTTAATTCGATTAAATTCAATCTGATTACAGTTAGTCATGATTAATTTTAATCCGACTAAACAGTTAATCGTAACCGCGATTAAAAAATTAATTTTTAATCAATAACTCTTAATTTGATCAAGTAGGTTTGGTGATTAATTAAGTTATGCTGGAATTTCCCTGTGCACACAAAGCAAGTTAATCCGGTATGGCTAAGTCGGGTTTCCTCATCAATCTAAGCAATTTGGTGTGCATTTTCATTAAGACATATACCAACAAACGTTTTACAAACTAGGTTTGTAAAAGTTCCCAGTTTATGTATTACTTATGACAATAATTATTAATTTTTTATATTACGTGTTTTTATAAGCGTAAAACACAAGATAATTACTATAACTGGTGTTTGGTTTCAAACTCGGGCAAACTAGACAAATTAATCAGATTTTATTTTTAATTGGATTAACGATTAATGTTTTAAATTAATTAAACGTAATCGCAGCCAGCGATTAACGATTAAAAAAATGTTATCATTAATCGTACAGTTGATTACGACTAATTCATTTTAATCGTCAAACTTGATTAACATTTTAATCGTTAATTTTTAATCGTTAATCAGATTAACAGTTTGCCAACACTGTGTGAAATCATGTTCATATTCACGGAGAAAAATGGACGTTTTTGGAAAAGAGGCGTAGCACCTCCCATACTGACTGAAAGTTTCATATTGCATATCTCTTCAAATGTTTGGGGTAAAGCACTCAAGCTTGGTATGTGAAACTAATACCATACTCATGGAGAAAAATGAGAGTTATTGGAAAAGGTGGTGTGGCAACTCCCATGCAAATTGATTTTTCTATGCTGCATATCTCTGGAGGTGTTTATTGCAGAGGACTGGAACTTGGCACCGAGATGTGTATACAAAATTAATTCCATACTCATAGAGAAGAATTTGCGTTATTCGAAAAGGGGACATAGTTCCTGCCTTACAAATTTACTGTTTTATACTGCTTATCTCTAGAGGTGTTCAATCAATTCTAAATTCATGGAAGAAGATTAGGGTTATAAGAAAAAGGGGCGTGGCACTTCCAGTACAAATTTACTTTTTCTTGCCACATATCCCTGGAAGTGTTTGTGGAAGACAGAACACATTTCATTAAATGGAAAAGGGAGAGCCGGGTTCGGCCTTATAATCTAAAGCTCTCTTGAGGCATTTGCTACAGTAATGAGAAGTGGTATTTTATCAAGGCCAGGTTACTAAATTTGAGTTGGAAATATTAGAACTCGCCGTGGCACCTCCAAGAAAGTTACACGTTCACGCGTCGTATACCTGGAAACATTCTAAAGTAAACTTAGAGGGATTGATATATTTCGTATGCCTAGCGCGAAGATGAGATTTTATAATTTCATAGTTTTAAACGGCCTAAATACCTTAACTCGCTTAAAAATTAACGAGCTATAACGAAATGGGCACAGAAATAAGATCTAACATTAAACATTTCACATAGATATCACTATACCAAGTGAACTCTCCCACAAATACTTCCAGAGATATGTATGTAATATGAAAATTCCAATTTGTATGGGAGGGGCCTTNTTCACGCGTCGTATACCTGGAAACATTCTAAAGTAAACTTAGAGGGATTGATATATTTCGTATGCCTAGCGCGAAGATGAGATTTTATAATTTCATAGTTTTAAACGGCCTAAATACCTTAACTCGCTTAAAAATTAACGAGCTATAACGAAATGAACACAGATATAAAATCTAACATCATTAAATTATTTTTCCTATTTGTATAAAAGCGCGGGATGAAACCCGCGGGTATAAGCTAGTGTACATATATATATGTACATACATAAATAAGTATTAGCGTGGGCCGAAAATCCGCTTTTTTAGAATTTTGATTGCTAAAAGCAAAAATATGGTTCATTATGTTCTAAAAAATATTTGTGTCAAATGTGAAAGTTTTTGGTCAATATCCTAGGCTCGCCCAAGTCCATCAAAGTTCAAGTACTAAAAAAAATTGTTTCTTAGCTAACTTCGATTCTCTACAAAAAAGGTCCATATACCTAATAAGTAGGACTAATATTGAACTTTGATGGACTTGGGCGAGCCTAAGATATTGACCAGAAATTGTTATATTTCACACAGATTGTTTTTAGAGCATAGTGAACCATATTTTTGCTATTACCAATCAAAATTCTAGAAAAGCGGATTTTCGGCCCACGCTAATAAGTATGAGTATGTACATTTACATACATATTTTCGTGCATAAAAATATCAAAAAATATACACAAAACTTTCATGAAAGTTTATGTGTGATAACCAGGGAACGGATTTTTTGGACCTAAAAACCTATAAAGAAGGCAAAATAAAATAACGAAATAGGCTGGAAAAGGCAAACTAAAATAGCGAAAAAGGCACTAGGTATTACAAGAGGAAAAAAAAGGCAAAACAAAATAGCGAAAAAGGCAGGAAAAGGCTCTAGGTATTGCAAAAAAAGCAAAATAAGGCACTAAAAAAAGACGGAGAATACGAAGAACAATAAAAAGAAAACATTTGTTTTAGAAATGTTTATATTACAAGTAAAAAGAGGTAAACTATGAACTAGTCTCATTATATGAAAAATTTGTACTGTGAATCTTTGACTATTTTATCCTTTCGAGTTTCTAACTCATAAAACTTTAGTCTGTATAGTTGTAGTAACATTGAACCACAAGATGCATTTTGAAGTTTTCTGGCAGCATTTTCATTCGATTTTCGCGAAGAAAAGCCTTGAATGTACTAAATGTGCGCTCGACGTAAGTTGATACAAGTGGAGCCCAATTTAAATATGGAACGTTTGAAACGTTCATATTATCAGGAATAAGGGCGTTTTCCTCGCCCTTTACAATTTTATCCACACCCCTTATTGTCTCCAAGCCTACGTTAGCTGAGAAAACGGCTTTGAATTTTTCCAACACCAATTTGGCACGAGGTCCCTGCGCTTCTATAAGCCGGATGGGCATGTGAATATTTCTTTAATCTTAAAAAAAAATTTTGAATGCTATAATCACTTTTTTAAAGGTAGAAAACGCAAAAAAGGCGAATATCTTAAAAAAGGTAAAAAAGGCAAATATCTTAAAAAAGGCAACATCAAATGTGTATATATGTATGGAATCAGGGGAAGCTAAATCGTGGACATTCTTAATCGAATATACTCTATCTCTTTAGCAGAAAAAAGGCAATTTCCATAAAATCCGTTCCGTTTGGGGGGGTTAAACTACGTGTCAGTCAATGGTGGACCCACAGGGGGGTGTTTTGATATGGCGTATATGTATGTATAATATGGCGTATATGTATTAAAACACAGCCCGTGGGTCCGCCACTGACTGACAAGTAGTTTAACCCCAAAACCCACCGCCTGGTTCCGCCACTGTTCGCGATCGTTCGTTGGTTGCGAACGTTTTTTGTGGAACTGAATCAGTTACTCGTATTGTGAAGATTGAGTTTTTGAACCACTAGCCAAGTCCTTCCTCTATTTAATTAATTTTTTCTTTTTTTTTATTTCTTTGGAGTAATCGTATTTTTTCCATTCGAAAAAAAAAATTCTATTTGTTACCATCAAAAAATCAAAATACCAGAAAATTATACATATGTACATTAGACTGCATCACTCCCCATACAAAAAAAAAAATTGGTACTATTTTTCCACTGGAATTATAAAACCTATTATATTTTAAGACGTCCACCAAAATATTTCGAAAAAAATATTAAGATTTAAGTGAGCTGGACCAATTTCAAAATACCTCCAAAAATGGAGTTTTTTATGAATAAATTTAGTTTCTTAAATTTTTTTTTTATAAATCCCCTCAAATGACAAAACGGTTTAAGCATAAAAAATTTGCATACAAATATTTTTAAAAAATTAAAAAAAAATTGAACGGAATCGCAATGATGAGATTTTTGATGCTGTTTTTTAACTTTTTTCAAAGATTGGTATAAGAAAAACTTGAATAACTGAGCCTAAACTCTTCTGATTTAGACTTAAGAGAGGTCGGTGGAAAGGTATTTTCTCACCCTTTTTATTTCTTTGCTAATAAACTCATTCAAAGGATGAAAGAGAAAGGTAGGATCAACGAACGTTATTCAAAGTTGAATTAAGAGGTGTTGGTATTTGAAAAAAATTGGGACACGAATGATTTTTTTTGGACAGAAATAAAATCAATGTGAAAATACCTTTATACTGAGATCCCATAGGTCTAAATCAGAATAGTTTTGGCCCAGTTATTCAAGTTTTTCGTAAATCAATCTTTGAAAAAAGTAAAAAAACAGCATAACAAATGTCATTCTTACGATTCCGTTGAAAAGATTTTTAAATATTTTTATGCAGATTTTTTTAAGCTTAATCTGATTTGTCATCTGAGGGGACTTTTTTCAAAAAGTTCTTTACGAAACTATTTTTATTCATAAAAACTCCATTTTTGGAGGTATTTTCAAATCGGTCCAGCACCTAAATCTTATTATTATTCCCAAATAATTTTGGTGAACGTCTTAGAATATAACAAATTTTATAATCCCAGCGGAAAAACCGCAACTTTTTTTGGTGATGCAGTCTAATGTACATATATTAAAAAATCAACGCACTTCAAGATTACAAAATAAAACAATATTAGAAAATCTAAAAAATAAGTTCAAATTTCAAAATGACAATAAAATAAATCATTCAATAACAACTACATATTTATGTACACAAGAGGTATCAGTATAGTTCAAGGTTCACAAAATATAGTAGATCAGATTTTTAGAAACTAACTTATTATAGTAAATTGATGTTCAGCTTTACTATCAGTAAATTATTAATTGTGGCACTGCTTAATCTTGAGCGCTGTTTTGTTATAATTGTGGATAGCGCGCTAAACGCTCTTTCTACGGAAATTTGACTCGATGGAACTGCTAAAATGACTTCAGCCAGCTTAAACAAGTTCCTATAGTATACAGATTTTTCCAATAGTCGAGTACATTTGTTGCGAAAGACATTCTTTGACCGTATGCTAAATTGTCAAGCTTTTCGCGAATATTGGCACTGTTTTGAGTTGTCATATTATTTAGCTCTTCTTCTAAGAGGTTGTAGGGATTATTTGGGAAACATGTATATCCTTTTGAGGGCAATTCCTTCGTTACTTCAATTTCCATCTCCATTTAATAAACTAAGCGTTGCATTTGTTCTTAATATATAGATTACCTATAAAAAATTTGATTCATCTTAAAATGTTAAGAGATTACATTATTTACAATATAATATACCACTGCGATTTCCTTTGGTCATCATTAATATACAGTGAATCCAAAAAGTTGAATCTTGGTTCGAAGTATATACCAGAAAGGAATGCAACATTGTCGAGTAATTTTTCTCTCCTTCTTCTCATAGATTCCAACAACTTTATTGCAAAGCATTTTCATCCATTTTTTTTTTAATTTTGCTTCACATACAAGCCGGTCTATGTAAAAATCGCCGTTGGTGTAAATGCATTGACAAAATTTTATATGAAGTTCCAATCAATTTCACAGTTCGTTTCCATTAATATGCTGTTTAAAATTCAAAAGGGATACTATCATTTCAAATGTTAATTTCCATCGAGTTATATTATCAATTGGTGGCAAACGTAGATATGCACAGTTAATACCAATTTAATCATGTGCCGCCAATGGAATTGTGTGTACTGCCAGTACCGAATTCAAGCGTTTGTGTACTAATTCGTAATCATCATTCTCGTTTTCTTAAGTCGTTTCGCGTTCATCATATTGTAAATCTATCATGTCTTGTTGAAGTAGTTTTGAAGCTTTTAAAATGTTTGCCCCGTTGTCCGAAGTAGTTGAATATATTTGTGTAAGGTCAATATCGAATTCTTGCGGGCATTTTAATGTTTCCTCTTTTAAAAAATGCGCTGTATGCCTCTTTTTCAATTGTATCATGCCAATTGTGTTCATCACAATTTTAAAATCTGTAATATATTGGATATTTATTCCCAATATACTCCTCCCCGTTCTGGTAGCTACATCGACTTTTAAGCTTAACATTTTCTTGGACAAACTTTGTTTCAAAAGATTTTTTATTTTATTTGCGAACAGATTTATATGCTCAACAATATTTGTTTTTTAATTCAACTGTAAATTAAATTGATTTTCATATGGTCCATTTATTTGCTTAAAATAAAATTTCATCGAAAAGTCGAAACGGAATGTTTTTCGTGGTTACCAATCCAACACAACACTTTAAAAAATCTTTTTTATTTAATTTTAGACCAAATTGGTTAGAACTTTGGCGTTTGGGAACGTTATTGTCCCTTGTAGATGGAACGCTGTCATCAAAGTTATGTTCGTAATGTCTTTTAATGTTTCCTAGTATGTACCGTTTAAGTTGTTTTTCGCACATAAGGCACTTCGAAAAATTGTTGTCTTTATTATATGTAACAAGTTTTGTCTTGTCAATATTCGATACTTTGCCCAGTTTTATAACAAAAAAGCGAGTAACCTTCGTATCAAAATTTACTAAATTCAAAGATTTTTTTACACACGCTCTACCGACGAACGATCGCGAACGCTAGCGAACGAAAACGATCTTCTCATATTAGCTCATTTTGCGAATGTATTTTACCGCGATAAATACTTGAGCAAACGATTGTTAGTGAGAGCATTGCCTACGTGTTCGTTGGCGAAAGAGTGCGCGCTATGATTTTCTGCACCAGCGCTCTTGCCACGGACGATCGTTTTCATACGCTCGTTCGTTTGCAATGTGTATACATGAACTCTTTGCTTACAATCTCTTACCAACGAAAAGGCAGGCAATGTTTTCTCGAACACTCGTTTGCTCAAGTAATTATCGCGGTAAAATACAATCGCTACACGAGCTAATATGAGAAGGTCGTATTTTTGAGCGTTCGCGAGCGAATTTTTCCGCACCTTGGTTTACACACATACTATGCAAGAATGATAGAATACAAGATTGCGCCAATGAGAGAGGATTTTTGAGCGTAATTTTTGCGTGACGTCATCTTGGTGCATTTGCGAGAGAGAAATGCCAAAACGCATATAAAAATATGTAAACAATGCAGAAAAATGTGTTAATTTTAATATTACATGGCCCAATTTTGCAGGAATCAATAAATATACAAAGATTGATTAATTAGGAACACGTAGCAATAATTTTGGATATGTAGCCCTTTAGATAAGTACGATTTTTAGCACATGAAAAAATGGATGTATTAACAGTGTTTGCAATTTCATGTAGACCAAAAGGAAGGTGTGCAGCAAAGTGAATTTTTGGACTTGCCATTTTAAAAAGCCAAGCAGAGTGCATATTTATATTTGTGGACGGTAGCCAACCACCATAAACTCCACAGCTGTTGACTCCACAGCTTTTATTTGATGACTTTTGTACCATTTCCGAGAGGATGCATGAGTGTTGCTTCTTTGGAAACAAATATTATATGTAGGTAAAACATAATTTAAGCTGAACTTTTAAATGTATAATAATTTGGGCACTGTTTTGTATTAGTTACGTAACAGCGCGGTAAGATGCCGCTTGAATTAGCGCCTGGCGACCTTATCCACTGGTGCATTACCTCATACCAGCACTAAAAATATTATTTTCACTAGTAAAGTGCTTCATGCACACATAGCTCGATTTGGTGTTTAATGCATCTCCTCGCTGGCAGAACTGCTTCCACTTTTTCGCCAGATTTGCGTCCGTAGGAAACGAAAAAAAAACTTATATCGCACGCTTTCCTTTTGTTTTCACTATTACACATTGCCACGGCACACTTCATTTTGCTTTGTAATGTCTCAATAATTGTTTAAAACCACGCAGAAATATTAACGCACATATATTAAAATTATTTGGTTTTTTCGTATGCTCACAATCAACGATTGCACCAAGATGACGTCACGCACACAGCCGATTCTGTCAAAATCACAAAGAGCGGATTAACGGTACCGCGATTGGCGCAATCTCTATTTCTCTCAATCGTGCATACTATGTAAAATACTCACAGGTAATTTTGCGACTGGCTAGTCCGATTTTCATGAAATGTTGTATATAAATAGCTTTCAGAAACCACCATGTCATAGGCCAAAAATTACTTTTTTTTCCGGTAGGGGAACCAGGGACCATCTATTCGAAAAAATCTTATTATGGTCCGATTTGCTTACAATTTTGGTACGTAGGTAGCTTTTTGCCTAGATTAGCATATAGGATCCTTTTTTGCGGAAGAGGACAGGGACCGATCTATTCTGAAAATACCATTTATGATCCGATTTGTTTAAAATTTGGTACATTATAGCATACAGGATCCTTTTTTCCGGGAAATGGGCCAGCGACCGATCTATGTGAAAAAGTCGTATTTTTGGTCCGACTTGCTTAAAATTTTGTACGTAAGTAGCTTTTTACCTAGATTAGCATATAAAACACCTTTTTTCGGGTAAGTGGATCAGGGACCGAACTATTCGAAAAAATCTTATTTATGTTGCGATTTGCTTTAAATTTGGTAAGTTCGTATGTAGCTTATTTCCTGGATTAACATATAGGATACTTTTTTTCTGATAGGTGGAAAAGATACCGAGGTATTTGAAATCAATCCCATAAGGCCCTGTCTCACGATCAATACGGATAGCGATCCAGTATCGTTATCCATACTGATGCATGATGCTCCACTCTCAGCTATGCTACACCTTCAATATTTACCGCGTCATTATTTTCAAACTTTTGAGCTGCGCAAGTCGTTTTTAAATAAGAAAAATACAAGAAAATTCAAAAAGAGCGTGTTTAGCCATATTACTGGCATTTTCATTAAAAAAAAAAGAAACAAAGAGGAAGTATTGGAGTCGAAGATGGTACCTGGAGCGGCATAGGTACACTCATTTGAGATTATTGGATTCGATTCAGCTTTGCAAGGAATTAAGCGACTACGAAACTTACTTTCGGATCTCCACTGAAAGTTTCGACCATATTCTTGAATTAATCAGCCCATATATAACTAAGCAAGATACAGTTATGAGAGCTGCAATTTCGTCAAAAGAAAAACTGGCGATGACTTTGCATTATTTACCAACAGGAAGGTATGTACCCAAATCTAATGATATTTGTTCACAACTTATTGTGATTATTTTGCAGCTACTTTAAGCAGGTGCGGTATACAGCGATTAGGTCGCGGAAAGCAATAAGCGAAGCGATCATGGATACCTGTGAAGCTTTGATATACGCTCTTCGAAACTACATTAAAGTAAGTGTACCAAATGATACACATGTACATATGGTATTTTGTTATAATTTATTCAGAAAACTGTGCAAATAAATACATATCTTCTCTTCTTTTTTGGCGCTGTAACCGCCTAAGCGATTTTGGCCGAGTTCAGCAAAGCACGCCAGTCGTTTCTCCTCTGTGTCAACTGACGCCAATTGGGAACGCCAAGTGAAGCCAAGTCCTTCTCCACCTGATCTTTCCATCGCAGTGGGGGCCTCCCTCTTCCTCTGCTACCACCAGCGGGTTCCGAGTTGAATACTTTCAGAGCTGGAGCGTCGGTGTCCATTCGAACGACATGACCAAGCCAGCGGAGCCGCTGTATTTTAATTCGCTGCACTATGTCCATGTCGTTGTAAAGCTCATACAGCTCATCGTTCCATCGTCTGCGGTACTCGCCGTCGCCAACGCGTAAAGGACCGTAAATCTTCCGCAAAATCTTTCTCTCAAACACCCCAAGAGCCGCCTCATCGGATGTTGTCATTGTCCATGCTTCTGCGCCATATACCAGCACGGGCATGATGAGTGACTTATAGAGCGTGGTTTTCGTACGTCGAGAGAGGACTTTACTCCTGAATTGCCTACTCAGTCCAAAGTAGCACTTGTTGGCAAGAGTGATTCTACGTTGGATTTCAATGCTGACATTATTATCGGTGTTAATGCTGGTTCCCAAGTAAACGAAATTCTCTACTTTCTCGAAATTGTAACTGTCAACAGTGACGTGGGTGCCAAGGCGCGAATGTGCTGACTGTTTGTTTGATGACAGGAGATACTTCGTCTTGTCCTCGTTTACCACCAGACCCATGCGCTTTGCTTCCCTATCCAACTTGGAAAAGGCAGAACAGACTTCGCGGTTTTTGTTACCGATGATGTCGATGTCATCGGCATAAGCCAGCAATTGCACGCTCTTGTAGTAAATTGTTCCTGAGCGGTTCAGTTCTGCAGCTCTTATTATCTTCTCCAACATCAGATTAAAGAAGTCACATGAAAGGGAGTCGCCCTGTCTGAAACCCCGTTTTGTGGCGAACGGCTCGGAGAGGTCTTTTCCAATTCTGACGGAGCTGGTGGTATTGCTCAACGTCATTTTACACAGCCGTATGAGTTTTGAGGGGATGCCAAATTCAGACATAGCGGCGTATAGGCAACTCCTTTTAGTGCTGTCAAAAGCGGCTTTAAAGTCGACAAATAGGTGGTGAGTGTCGATCCTTTTCTCGCGGGTCTTTTCCAAGATTTGGCGTATTGTGAATACCTGGTCTATGGTGGATTTGCCAGGTCTAAAGCCACACTGATAAGGCCCAATCAGTTCATTGACGGTGGGCTTCAGTCTTTCACACAATACGCTCGATAAGACCTTGTAACCTATGCTTAGAAGGCTGATCCCGCGGTAGTTGGCGCGAATGGCGGGGTCACCTTTCTTGTGGATTGGGCAGAGCACACTTAAATTCCAGTCGTCGGGCATGCGTTCATCTGACCATATTCTGCACAAGAGTTGATGCATGCACCTTATCAACTCCTCGCCGCCGTACTTGAATAGCTCAGCTGGCAGGCTGTCAGCTCCAGCGGCTTTGTTGTTTTTCAGCCGCGTTATTGCTATACGTACCTCGTCATAGTCAGGCGGTGGAACGTCGACTCCGTCATCATCGACTGCGGGCTCGGGTTCTTCTTCTCCACAACTTTCTGTGCTGCTACCATTTAGTAGGGCGGAAAAGTGTTCCCTCCATAATTTAAGTACGCTCTGGACATCAGTTACTAGGTCGCCATTATTGTTCTTACAGGAGTGCGCCCCGGTCTTTAAACCTTCCGTAAGTCGCCTAACTCTCTGGTAAAATTTTCGGGCATTCCTCCTGTCGGCCAGCATTTCAAGCTCTTCGCACTCACGTATTTCTGCCTCTCTCTTCTTGTTGCGGCAAATACGTCTCGCTTCCCTCTTCAGATCCCTATAGCGGTCCCACATAGCGCGCGTTGCGCCCGATCGCAGCGTGGCCCTGTAGGCGGCATCTTTTTTCTCTGCAGCTTCCTGACACTCCTCATCGTACCAGTTGTTCTTTCGGGCTCGCTGAAATCCGACTACTTCTTCGGCGGCGGTACTTAATGAGCGGGAAATGTGGTTCCACTGCTCGCATATGTCGGTTTGTTGAAGAGTGCTCTCTGAGAGCAGGTGTGAGAGTCGAGTAGCGAAAGCGCTGGCTGTCTGTTGTGATTGCAGCTTTTCGACGTTAAGCTTTCCTTGCATATTTGGGCGCACATTTTTTGCTGCACAGAGGCGGGTGCGTATCTTGGCTGCAACAAGATAGTGGTCCGAGTCGATGTTTGGGCCTCGGAGTGTGCGTACGTCTAAAACACTGGAAGCGTGCCTTCCGTCTATCACAACATGATCGATTTGGTTTCTCGTTTTTCGATCCGGAGACAGCCAGGTAGCTTGATGGATCTTTTTATGCTTGAACCTAGTACTGCATACTACCATGTTTCGGGCCCCGGCGAAGTCGATCAGCCTCAATCCGTTGTCGGACGTTTCGTCGTGGAGGCTGAATTTTCCGACGGTGGTTCCAAAGATCCCTTCTTTGCCCACCCTGGCATTGAAGTCGCCAAGCACGATTTTGATATCATGACGGGGGCAGCGCTCGTACGTGCGCTCCAAGCGCTCATAGAAGAGATCCTTGGATGCCTCATCCTTCTCTTCCGTCGGGGCATGGGCGCAGATGAGCGAGATGTTGAAGAATCTCGCTTTGATGCGGATTGTGGCTAGACGCTCGTCCACCGGGGTGAACGACAGTACTCGGCGACGGAGTCTCTCTCCCACCACAAATCCAACTCCGAATTTGTGCTCCTTTACATGGGAGCTGTAGTAAACGTCGCAAGGCCCCAGACATTGTTTGCCTTGCCCCGTCCAACGCATTTCTTGGATGGCGGTTTTGTCCTAACGAGGACATCAACCAGCCGGGCAGAGGCACCTTCCCCATTAAGGGTCCGGACATTCCAGGTGCATGCCCTCAAATCGTAGTCCTTTAAACGTTTGATTTATGTAATAATTTTAGTTGCCAGGGAATGATTAAAAAATAGATCTTAGTGAGTATTCCTCTGTGCTTTGTATTTCTTTAGTGGCACCTACTTCAGTATTGTATATTAGCATTGCTTGGCTAGTTGGAGGCAATTGCGAGGAAAAACTAGATTGCGAAGATAGAATAGGTGACGGAGTATGTGGGTAGTTAGGTGTTATATATTCACTCTGCAGAGTCATTCCAAAATTGGAGTCTGGTGAAGGTGTTGGTGGTGGTGCATAAATAGGTGGCGGTCTTCGGACTCGAATATCTTTAATATCCGGTTGCGGTGATGATTCAAAGAAACGTGGTAATGGTGATAATTGATAATACATTGTGGGTTCTGGTGTTGGAGCTGATGACACATCCGTGTTGGAAGCTTCTGGATATATAATTATTTTAACCAGTTCACGTCTCAACTTACCCAGTTCTGCTTCAAATAAAATAGCATTAATTCCTTTTTCAGCTAGCGTACGCTGCGTTGAATTTAGATGCTCTAATTTTTTACTCCAGTATAATGCCGTTGCGTTTATGTTTGTAGAACTTTGGGGTGGGTGCAGACAATAGGGAACATGCCCTTTCAATTAGCTCGTTTTGCTTAATAGCAGTGGACTTTTTTTTTGTTTTTTCCGAGGAGAAGCCAACTCGCTAATAGATGAAAAGGAAGTGTTAGATAAGTCCTCTCTATTTGTCTGCTCCTGAACTTGCACCAATTCTTCCACATTTTGCGATTCTACCTGGTTCTGAAGGAAAGAAAATTATCGTTAATTAATAAAATTGATTTTAATTCTTTACATTTATGCCCGATTGCATCAATCAATTTTAAAATTATCAGCCTGTTAAAATTTAAAATGACACAATGTAGTTCGGAAAATTTGTCATTTTATGGCCTTATTCATAAAAAATAAAATAGCTTTAAAAAAAGGTTTATAAACCGAAAAATGTATGAAAACGTCATTTTATAAAGCTCTTAAAACCTACTTTATTTTTTATGAATAAGGCCATTGAATTTTAACAGTCTGATAAATTTTAAAATTGATTGGTGAAACTGAGAGTTAATTTTATATTTTATTTATCAAATGGATTTCAAATTTCTTTTTTTAGATGCCTAGTACAGCCGAAGAGTGGAGAAGTGTTTCTGATGAATTTCGTTTATTACATAATTTTCATAACTGCATCGGCGCAGTTGACGGAAAACACGTACAAATAAAGCGTCCAAATGGTTCGGAAGCGCTATATTATAACTAAAAGGGAAAATACAGTATCGTTCTTATGGCTATTGCAAATGCTAAAAAGGAATTTATCATGGTTGATATTGGATGCAATGGACGCGTGTATGATGGTGGTGTCTTGTTTTACACTAAATTCTGGGAGCGTTTGCAACAAAATCGTTTGAATATGCCGGAATCAACACCATTGCCAAACACCTCGGAATCATTCCTCTATATTTTTATAGGAGACGAAGCTTTCGCGCTAGGCCCTAACTTTATGAAGCGTTATCCTCAAAAAAGAGTAACGCAAGAAGAACAATTGTTTAATAAACGGTTATCGAAGGCTAGATGTGTCATTGAGTGTGCGTTTGGTATCCTCGCCAATAAATTTGGAGTTTTCCAGAAAGCCATAAGACTCAGCCCACAGAAAGCTGCAAAAGTGACAGCAGCTTGTTATTATCTACACAATTATTTAATCAGAAAAGAGTCGAATTATCATTCACAAAATTCCAATGAGTATAATTTTGAATTAACCACCATACAAGGCAGTTCGGCGCGAAATTCAACAAGATGTGCCAAAACTATAAGAGACAAATTTTGCAAATATTACAATGACGAATATAGCTGCTAACTTTTGCCACTCAATACTTATCACTTATGTATATGAAATAAAAGAATAATAAAAGTTTTTACTTAACACAACAGACAATCTAGATACTACTTTCTTTTCTTTCCACCTTTATAGCTAGGTATTTACTAGAGTATGAGTAGAATTCAAGGAAATCTTTAAAACAAATTTACTTACCAGGGCAACAGGCTTCTCATTTTTATTTAAAAAGTGAAGAGCGTTAAATGTCCAAGACTTTGGAACATAAACGTCTTCTGTACCAGCTCCGGGGCGCTTGGAGTCAATAATTTTTTTCAATTCCTTGCGATAATTTGATCGTAAAGAATTTATTTTTTTCGGGCATCATCTACAGTGAAGTTATCATTAATTTTTTTTAATTAGTAATAATTTCTCATGTCTGGCCGTTCTTTTTATTTTATTCATGTAGCTTTTGGACGAAGGGTTCCACAATTCCGGCATACTTTCCAATTGTAGGAAAACTCCTTCAAACACCTTTGGTCATTCTTTAATCCCAACACCGCCGGCTGGATATGTGCGCTTTCGTCGTCCGACATTATTCAAAATTACCACTGCCAAATAAATAATTAATCCAATAATTTACGTTTCGCCTTTAACATTTAAATCTCCACTTTATTTTGAAATACAACACGTATTGACGTATCGCGAATGAAATGTGCTACACTTTCAATATTTATTGACAGTATGTGATCCGAGTCAATAAATATCGCGATACTTGGATCAGTCAATAAATATTGATCGTGAGACAGGGCCCATACTCATGGAGAAAAGTAGGGGTTATTGTAAAAGAGGGCGTGGCGACTTCTAAACATACTGAAACTTTTACCTATCCAGTCGTTACCTTAATTCACAGAGGCCCGAAACAACACTTTTTTTGAAACTACGTTTTTCACAGAATGTTAAATTGTTAGTATCAACAACAATAGAGCTACATTCCACATGCTACCTGTTTTTGATACCCATTTTATAATGTTTTTAGCCGAGTAAAATTAGATAAATTTGGTAGGAAAATCAAAAAAAAATGTAACAGCGATTTTTTGATGCAGTTTACTTCACGTAGATCATGGACCCACAGTCTCGTACCTAAATTTCATTTGGCAACATTCCGCCATCTAGGATTTAATTTTTTTTGCGATTTGGGAGTTTATTTTGCATTTTTCGTAAAAAATGGTTTAGAACAAATATTTAAAGAATTTAATTTCCCACATATCTTATATAGAAGGTCTTTTAAAAACAACGTTTTTTATTGTAAAATATTTGCAAAAACTGCGAAAAAATTTTACATTTTCACGGTTTTTGCCATTTAGTTTAGAACAAATATTTAAAGAATTTAATTTCCCACATATCTTATATAGAAGGTCTTTTAAAAATAACGTTTTTTATTGTAAAATATTTGCAAAAACCGCGAAAAAATTTTACATTTTCACGGTTTTTGCCATTTTATTCGTTTTTTTTTGTTTTGTTAACTCCTTTAAATTAATTGATTTTATGAATTAATACATTTATTTGTAATTTTTTATGGAATCGGCATCGGCATCGGCCGATTCTTCCCCCATAAGCCGATTAATCGGCATCTGAAAAAAAATTGGAATCGGTTGGACTCTAAACGATAGCCAGCAGGGACACTACAGTATTTGTTTTGATTGCGAGCATGCGCTTTATAACCAGCGTTGCCGTTTTGGTCCAATTTGACCAAAATTGGTAGATTCATTTTCCTTTGGTAGTTTGGTTGGTTCGATGAAGCTTTTGGTAGGCAGAACTGTTTTGAAAATGCAACCAAATTGAGCACTAAAACTTGTTCGCTTCCTAGCCAGCAAAAAATTACAAAATAGATCCGAAAAAGGAAAAAAGTGGATGAAATGCGGATTTTTGTCAGTTTATCGATTCCATTCCAGGATACTTTGACCACTAAAGTATGCGACAGAAACGTATACGCCACAGATGCCTTTTCATGGTAAAAAAAATTAAGAATTGCCTGACGGCATCTAACCCGGCACCTTCTGAAAGCTAACACACACTAGCCCGTTCCTCTGCACTCTCAGCCACTGTCTACGTATACATGTTTTCAAATGTTCAGTTTGAACACAAAAAAAAACAAATTTTGCTTTCATATGACCTCATTATTTTCGAATGTTTTCAAAATATGAAAATGAATGAAATCTGTAGGAGTTTTATGTTAGTTTCTGGATACGAATATTGTAGTAGTTTCCTGTTCGTTTCCGGATACGGAAAATTGCACCAGACCACACCGTCGGAAAAATTTGCGTTTCTCTGCTGGCTTGCTTGTTTTCAATACGTATGAGTTTTCTTTTTTTTTCATATTTTATTAAACACACAATTTTCTGCAAACTAAACCGCTGTTGAAATTGAACGAAAGATTGCCTATCTTGAAAGAAAGTCTAAGTTCGGGCGGAGCCGAACATTAAATACCCGGCGCAAATATTAAATATATGATTTTCACCTTTCCGAAAGCTACCGCTACATGATAAGCCGGGGTGTAAAAATATTAAGTAAATTAGCGTCCTTAAATTTCAAAATATTGACGTTTCAAGCATTTATAAAATTTACCGTTATATGAAAAGCCATAATTTTAGTCTGATTTCAATAATTTTCATCGTTTTGCTTTCATGTAGCAAGCACAATAAAAATACCGAGTTTGGTACAAATTGGTAGAACGGTTTCCGAGATACATATATGTGATCATAAGTGGGCGGTGCCACGCCCATTTTTCAAAATTTAATTATAGACGTATTTCCTGGTAAGGAATTGTGTCAAGCATTAATTTCGAATAAATTGGCTTTAATATTTACTGATTTATCGAAGATTTCGTATTTCTCCAAATTACCGTTATATGAGTGGTGGGCGTGGTTATTATCCGATTTTAAAAATTTTCTGCCATTTGGTATCATGTACCAAGGCCAATAACTGTGCCAAGTTTGGAAGAAATCGGTGCAGCGGTTGCCAAGATATACACATGTAACCATAAGTGGGCGTGGCTACGCCCATTTT
>NW_016157140.1:244408-247945 GCF_001687245.7 Rhagoletis zephyria | reverse complement strand
GTTACTAAAATATCGCAGTTTTCGTATTTCTGAAAATTACCGTTATATGGGAGGTAGGCGTGGTTATTGTCCGATTTTGCCCATTTTCAATACCATCCGTCCTAAGCCCGAAAGAAGTACACGTACCAAGTTTCGTTACGATATCTTAATTTTTACTCGAGTTATCGTGTGCACAGACGGACGGACAGACGGACGGACGGACGGACGGACAGACAGTCACCGCTTAATCGATTTCTCTTTTCATCCTGATCATTTATGTATACATTTGTCTATATCTATCTCGATTCCTTTTGCCTGTTACAAACAACCGTTATGTGAACAAAGTTATAATACCCTTGTGCACAAGTGCGCTCGGGTATAAAAATGCTAATAGCAAGCTGACCAGATATGTATAAGTTTTAACAGTGGCAGTATTTGAGTATGGGGATTTTTTATCTTGATAAAAGATTTTGTAAAGTGGCTTAAAATAAGTATGTTTGTTGCACTGAAGCGCGAATCTGCTTAAAATTTTTTAGAAAACATGTTATTTCACATTCAAGTACATAATCAAAAATAACACAGGCCTGTGTGGTTTTCCCGTTAGAAATGTATTTCATGATTACGATTACAGTAATCTGATTCCTTAAATTTTTAAGATTAATAATAATAATAATAATAATAGATTGGCGCTTACACATATGTTAGCGCTTGGCCGAGCTTCTCCTCAGACTTGCGGCGTGCGCCTTGATGTTACAGTTTTACGCCGACTCCGAACGGCGATTGTATTTTTATGAGAAGCTGTTCTTCATGGCAGAAAAACACTCGGAGGTTTGCCATTTCCTGCCGAGGGACTACCGCTGTTAAGAAAAAAACTTTTTTTTCTATATTTTTTGCGATGTTGCTTTGACCAGGGTTTGAACCCAGGTGCTGCGGAGTAGAAGCGCGCACTGCTTACCACTTCAACACAGCGGCCGACAATTATTATAATTATAATGGTAACATTTATGATCACAATTAAAGTAATCGTAATCGTATATAATTTAAGGATTACAATTAAGCGATTGTAATTAAAATGTAATCGTAATGAAAAATTACCCAGCTCTGTTACATACATACATACATACATACATACATTGTTCATAACGGTTTCAATAACTAGAGATATTTGAAAAAAAGTGTGAGATAAAGTTTTGAAATACGAAGCCAATGTTTTTGTTATTTTTATGGCCTTATAACAATTATATTCAACAATTTTTATGAGCTCGAGGCCGTATTAAGTGCAAATTTATTGTGGAAAAGCAAGCAAAGCAAAGCAAAGTTAAACATTCTAAGGCCATTCTGTTATAAGGCCATAAAAATAACAAAAACAAATAACTTAAGGACGAGCACACCTAAAAGTTAAACATTCTAATAATAGAAATATTAACAAAAACCAACAAAACCAACAACCACATGATCAAGTGAATTGCAGCGGAATAGCTGCGCTTGATTGTGTTGGCATAACAAAAATGAAAATAGTGGAAAAAAGCAAACGATAATTTACAAGGCGTACTTAGCACGGTGCATAGGCAACTGGCTGAGTCAGTGGGATCGTCGGTTCGAATCCTACTGAAAGAAGTCTGATGAGGAAATGTGGTGATTTCCGAAATAGCTATCACTTCTACCATTTTTTCAAATTATTGTTGCTTTTCGACAATAAATTTGCACTTATTACGGCCTCGAGCTCATAAAAATTGTTGAATACGAAGCCAATGACATGATCATTCAACAGATACTTCTTTAGTTCTTTAACCGAATTTCCGTCGTTCAATGAAATGACAAAAAATGTATGCCATTTTAAAAATGCAATGTGGAAAAAAACAGGATGACACAAGTAGTGTTTAAAGCCCAATATAGTGGTAAAATTTTTTTCATTTAATGCCTAGTAAAAACCCAATGTTAGCCCTATTTAAGAAAACTGTTAATTTTTTTTTTTATCAAATGAGAAAAAATTTTACGTTTTACTTCAAAACTAACCACTATTTTAAGAAGTGTAATGGAGCCAGTGCTGCCAACTACTTATTTTCGACCCGCTAGAAAAAGCTAAATTCCACGAAACAAAAGCTGAAAAATAAATAAGTTTATCTTACTAATATTATAAATGTGAAAGTTTGTATGTTTGGATGTTTGGGAAATCATCACGCGGAAACGACTGAACGGATTTGCTTGAAATTTTGTACACAGATAGCTTATAGGGCAGGTTGGTTAATAGGCTATTGTTTTAAGAGTTGCCACCTGTTAAACAGTTTAATTTATTTAAGATGCGGGAACGACTGAATGGATTTGCATGAAAATTTGCACACAGATAGCTTATGACCTACAGTAGAAAACAGTATAATTTTTTGGAAGAGTTGCCACCTGTTAAAAAAGTTTAATTAAATTAATACGCGGAAACGACTGAACGGATTTGCATGAAATTTTGCGCACACATAGCTTATGACATTGGTTGGAAAGTAGGCTTCTTTTTTAAGAGTTGCCACCTGTTAAAAAAGTTTAATTAAAGTAATACGCGGAAACGACTGAACGGATTTGCATGAAATTTTGCGCACACATAGCTTATGACATTGGTTGGAAAGTAGGCTTCTTTTTTAAGAGTTGCCACCTGTCAGAAATGTTTAATTCAATAATACGCGGAAATAAGTGAACTGATTTGCATGGAAGTTTTCACACAGGTAGCTTATGAGCTAGGTTGAAAAATAGGCTAATTTTTTTAAGAGTTACCACCTGCTAAAAAAGTTTCATTAAATTAATACGCGGAAAAGTCTGAACGGATTTGCATGAAATTTTGTAAGCAGATAGCTTATGAACTACAGTGGAGTAGCTTATGGGCCAGATTGGTTAATAGGCTATTTTTTTAAGAGTTGCCACCTGTTAAAAAAGTTTAATTTATTTAATATGCGGAAACGACTGAATGGATTTGCATGAAAACTTGCACACAGATAGCTTATGCTCTACAGTGGAAAATAGGATAATTTTTTGGAAGAGTTGCCACCTGTTAAAAAAGTTTAATTTATTTAATATGCGGAAACGACTGAATGGATTTGCATGAAAACTTGCACACAGATAGCTTATGCTCTACAGTGGAAAATAGGATAATTTTTTGGAAGAGTTGCCACCTGTTAAAAAAGTTTAATTAAATTAATACACGGAAACGACTGAACAGATTTGCATGACATTGCGCACAGAGATAGCTTATGACCTCTGTTGGAAAACGGGCTACTATTTTAAGAGTTGTCACGTATCAGAAAAGTTTAATTAAATTAATACGCTTAAATAACTGGAGGATGGTTCCGTGCGCAGAAGTGGAAAACTTTTGACTGCCATTCACCTGGGAGTGGCCAGAAGCGATTCTTGTGCGTACGGTTCAAATCGCAGCTCACAACGTCCGGATATTTATATCCACGTATCCTCTGGGTAGCAACCAAACACCCGTTTGGGAGCGAGCTAAAGTGAGAAGGCGTAAAACTTCGCGTGCGCTGGGTTTGGGTCCCGCCACGTTAAAACCCCGCCCAATGAAAA
>NW_016157140.1:238482-242659 GCF_001687245.7 Rhagoletis zephyria | reverse complement strand
AACTGATTTCCATGAAAGTTTGCACCCAGATAGCTTATGACCTAGATTGGAAAATAGGCTACTTTTTTAAGAATTGCCACCTGTTTGAAAATGAAATTTTGCTCAAAGATGGTTTATGACCTGGATTGAAAAATAGGCTACTTCCTTAACCGGTTTTCCGATCAGAACGAAATTTAGTACACTTACTACGGATTTCGGAAGGATGGTCTTAGACTGAAAGTAAGTCCGATACCTCAAGGCCCCTCCCATACTAATTGGAGTTTTCATATTACATACATATCTCTGGAAGTATTTGTGGGAGAGAACTGGAACTTGGTATAGTGATATGTATGTGAAATCAATGTTGGCATTAATCGATTGATGTTTTAATCAGTTAGTTAATTCGATTAAATTCAATCTGATTACAGTTAATCATGATTACAAACTAGGTTTGTAAAAGTTCCCAGTTTATGTATTACTAACAACAATAGTTATAATTTTTTTATATTATGTGCTTTTTATAAGCGTAAAGCACAAAATAATTACTATAGCTGGTGTTTGGTTTCAAATTCGGACAAACCAGACAACTTAATCAGATTTTATTTTTAATTGGATTAACGATTAATGTTTAGAAATAATTAAACGTAATCGCGACCTGCGATTAACGATTAAAAAAATTGTTATCATTAATCGTACAGTTGATTACGACTAATTAATTTAAATCGTCAAACGCGATTCACATTTTAATCGTTAATTTTTAATCGTTAATCAGATTAAAAGTTTTCCAACACTGTGTGAAATCANGACCTCCCATACTGACTGAATGTTGCATTTTGTAATGTGTGGTCATATTCAAATGTTTGGGGTAAAGTACTCAAGCTTGGTATGGAAATACATATGTATGTGAGACTAATACCATACTTATGGACAAAAATGAGAGTTATTGGAAAAGGTGGTGTAGCAACTCCCATGCGAATTGATTTTTCTATGCTGCATATCTCTGGAGGTGTTTATTGCAGAGGACTGGAACTTGGCACCGAGATGTGTATACAAAATTAATTCCATACTCATGGAGAAAAATTTGCGTTATTCGAAAATGGGACATGGTTCCTCCCGTACAAATTTACTGCTTTATACTGCATATCTCTAGAGGTTTTCATGGTAGAGTATAGGGACTTGGTACTGGGGTATGTAAAATCAATTCTAAATTCATAGAAGGGATTAGGGTTATAAGAAAAAGGGGCGTGGCACTTCCAGTTCAAATTTACTTTTTCTTGCCACATATCCCTGGAAGTTTTTGTGGAAGAATACTGGAACGTGGTATGGAGTTGGGTATACAAAATGTATCAATTGCTCATGGGAAAAAGTGTGAGTTATTAAAAAGGAGGCATGTCGCCTCCCATACATACTCTCTGGAAGTATTTTAAATTTGTTATGGAGATTTATTTTATACGTGCCGTACTGACAGAATAAATTTCATTTAATGGAAACGGGAGAGCCGGGTTCGGTCTTATAATCTAAAGCTCTTTTGAGGCATTTGCTACAGTAATGAGAAGTGGTATTTTATCAAGGCCAGGTTACTAAATTTGAGTTGGAAATATTAGAACCCGTCGTGGCACCTCCAAGAAGGTTACACGTTCACGCGTCGTATACCTGGAACCATTTTAAGGTAAACTTAGAGGGATTGATATCTTTCGTATGCCTAGCGCGCAGACGAGATTTTATAATTTCATAGTTTTAAAGGGCCTAAATACCTTAACTCACTTAGAAAATAACGAGCTATAATGAAATGGGCACAGAAATAAAATATAACATCATTAAATTATTTTTCATATTTGTATAAAAACGTGGGGTGAAACCCGCGGGTATAAGGTAGTACTAATATAATTTTAATCAAGTTCATTTGAAACACTACTTGAAATTGGAACTGATAATCGTTGATTTTTGGAGTTTTTTACGGTGTAACTCATTTATTTTTTATATAGAAGAAAATGAACAACACGGTTAGCAAAAAAAATTGCCAAAAATCAACGGTAATATGTTTCGGTCTTATAATTATGCAATGCAGTGTACAACTTGAATTGCTTTGGCTTTTTTAACAACGTTAATTTATTCGTTATTTATGTGTTAAAATAAGTATAATTTGTCCTCCTGCAATGCTCAAATATTCTGGTCACCTTACTAATAGGCAATTCCCAAAGTGTACAACTCATATTGGGTAAAAAAGGGTGACTGTATGCAAATTTAAATATTTTTAGTGCCAGTTAGTATTACTTTAAAGATTGGTAATTTTTTTGTATTTTATTTTTACTTCTACTTTGTGTAGCTATTAGCTATTTATTAGCTACGAGCTAAAGAACCCGTAAATTCAAGAAATCTCGCTTAAATGATGAAAAAATGTTTGGTAGTTTTGAAACTAATTTGGTAGGCGTTTTAGTACCTAAAACCATTCTCAACTGGCAACACTGTTTATAACCGCATTTATTGAAATGTGCAATAGTGTAAAAGTAAAACCATTTTCGCCACCCTCTGGTAAACGCATAAATGCCTCGTTACCCCGTAAACCTCATAAATAACTAAACCGGTGTTCCATACAAAATTAAGTTAGTTACCAGGTGTACATAGTTACGAGGCGTATCGCGTTTCGATGAATTGCCCTATAACTTTTGTTGGGCCCCTCAAATGGCTATCCCACTACGAGTCCAACAAATCAAGTTTTGCTTTTCGCGGCTAGTCTAACACGTATCAAAAGGGTGATCACCCAGCAAAAACTATCAGAACGAAACGATTTCACATTCAATGGAAACAATTACACAATTTTAAAACCTAGAAGCAATTAGAGTAGAACTCCATACCAGGTTATCAGGGTTCTCATCGCATTTCCAGCCTTTGCATTATACATACATAATTACCAGGGCGGGAAAAAATATTCAAATGCTTGAAAAGGGTTATTTTGCATATTTTTTGATTTTTTTTTTTTTGTTTTTGCATATACTCGACTAACGTGGATATTTTTGCATATTTGGCAACATTTCATATATTTTCTGCGAAAACAACAGACTATAGATTCGGGAAACTACATATGTTTTTTGTACTCCTGCTACCACCTTGTATGAATACGCCTTGATACAGTGCGAGGCGAATTCAAGACAATATATCTGTGGACATTTGACAGAACCACTTAAGTCTGTCTTGCACGGACAAACCAAGTAGCATATGTCGACAAAACATATTTTACCTTCAAAGAGAAAAATGTTACAATTCGAAAGACATATTAAATTATTTCATTGCTATTCACAACCTTTTAAATTTTTCATATACTATTTAGTTAAATTCCCCTTGCGTGTAAATATCAATGCTTGTTGGTTTTTATGTACATGTATGTATGTTCGTAGCAGAGCTGAGTCACTTGTTCCTTACCTCGGGTGGGGGGTAACAAGTAACGTTCAGCAATGCGCGAACTACAAATACTCTTATTTTAAAATTCTCTACCCCTTACCACTGGTGGGGGGAAGTAGAGTTTAATAAAATAAGAGGTTAGTACTTTCAATATTAATAATTTTACCCCTTCCCGCTGGTGGGGGGAAGTAAAACCTTAATAAAGAAAGAAGAAGACAGATAGTTAGATGCTTTACCCCTTACCTCTGGTGGGGGGAAGTAAAGCATAAAATATAAAAGAAAGAAAAGAAGCGTGTTATTGAGAGTCTTTACGAATCTGATTAGTTTATTCAACATTTTTCTTTTATATATAATTTTCTAACTCTACTTCCTTAACTAATTATATATGTATGTGTGTGTATATGTACATGTGCATGTATGTATGTATATTTACATAAGATTACCAACCAATGCCTTGGTCTTCTAATTATATTTTTATTGCTTGCATGTGCATCGGCTATATACATGCNAGCATATTATCTAATGCATTTTCTAATGCATGCATAGGTATGTGTGTATATATATTTGTATGCAAGAGATAAACGCATTGATCTCTTATTTCAGTATGTATTATAATTTATGTTATGATAAGCAGCAATCTTCGTACTAAGGCAACAAGATCGCAGAGAATTTCGATTGCTTTACTTATCATACATTTGACATAGTAGTGGACTGTATACATATACGTAAATATTTTCTGTATGTAAATAAGTATGTTTTGTTTCTTGCATTGCATGTGCAGACAAAACGATCCTTTTCT
>NW_016157140.1:194508-235948 GCF_001687245.7 Rhagoletis zephyria | reverse complement strand
GTGTGTATATATATTTGTATGCAAGAGATAAACGCATTGATCTCTTATTTCAGTATGTATTATAATTTATGTTATGATAAGCAGCAATCTTCGTACTCAGGCAACAAGATCGCAGAGAATTTCGATTGCTTTGCTTATCATACATTTGACATAGTAGTGGACTGTATACATATACGTAAATATTTTCTGTATGTAAATAAGTATGTTTTGTTTCTTGCATTGCATGTGCAGACAAAACGATCCTTTTCTAAATACATGTTCATATGGATGAGTATATGTTATTGTCTAAGTAGGTACATACATATGCACGTATTTTTTATGTTAAATTTTATTACCCTGGCAGATATGTACTCATGTTCAAAGATGTTTGAACAATGTACGAAAACAATCAACGATAAACAATAAACCTGTTTAACTGAACGGAGATTATTGAATGAAAATATTGTAATAAGTAGATAAAACTTCATTTATTTAGCATATTTTAGAGCTTATTTTGGTTACATATCGACCTTTTTGTAGCGCATATTTTCAGGGTTGTCTGGCATATTTTTTCCAGCCCTGATAATCACTTATTACGTACATATCAAGGTATGCTTGCATATACATGTTTGTTTGATGAACCGTTTCAGGTGCTGGATGCAAAGTCGCTGGCTTTCTGACTGTCTTCGCAAGTCACTTGTCGGTCTTCACACTGACGGTTATCACCATTGAACGTTGGATGGCTATTACACGGGCAATGCACTTGAATAAACGCATTAAGCTTCGCGCCGCCGGCTTTATCATGGCCGCTGGGTGGATCTACTCGATTGTCATGTCATTGCTGCCGCTGTTTGGCATTAGCAACTACTCTTCGACAAGGTGAGTACCACCGCGGGGCAGTTTTACTTGGAAGTAGTATCGAAATAAAGTATCGATACCCGAAAAATATCGGACTTAAAGTTTGGCTATGAAGGTATTCCTTATAAACTAAATAAATTAAACTTCGTTTTTGTTTTTAATGTCAAAAGTTAACACTTATCAGGGAATCCTAAACTTCAAACTTTCATCCCAAT
Source organism: Rhagoletis zephyria (assembly GCF_001687245.7). Classification (NCBI taxonomy): domain Eukaryota; kingdom Metazoa; phylum Arthropoda; class Insecta; order Diptera; family Tephritidae; genus Rhagoletis; species Rhagoletis zephyria. The sequence continues at coordinate 234,896 of NW_016157140.1, read as the reverse complement.
TCTGAATACCCCCGGGGAGTTTGTTCTCCGGCAATTTATTTCTCCCAAAAAAGAAATCCTCCAATAATTAACCCCCAGGGAGTAGCATTTTCCCTGAAAATTTGGGAGGAGGAAATTCGAACTTCGAAGGAGCTGTTTGACACATTTTTGACAGCTCAACTCCACCATTTAGGCTGCGTTTCTTTATACATTCCGGATAATCCCATTTCACAGCCGGAATAAACAGAATACGTTTGAAATATACGTTAACATATCATCAGGAACGTTCTGGAGAATAAGTAAACAAAAAAGTTTATTCCAAACGTTCAGAATGAATAAAGAAATGCAGTATTAAAGTAAAAAATCCTCAGTGAAAAGAGAAAACCTCCTAGGGAGTTTCTGTTCAGAATCGGCCTGTATATGTTTTATGATGAATGGTAATTAAAGAAAAGATTACAAGAAAGATAATCTCGTTTAAGAAAAAAATTGCTCATAAAATATTTCTGATAAAAAGTCTTTTATTGTACTTCCCAAGAATATAAGTTTTTTAAAAGATTTCAGTGCAGTGGAAATACACTATTATCTACAAAAATTATGAGCCAAAGATTTAAATACGATGGTTTCAAAAATGACTCTTTATTACTTCACCGCCGATAAGTCTCCCCTCGTTTCTTTTGAAGACGCTGGAGAGGCTGATCGATCTGTATTTAAGGAGCGGTATCCTCAGGGAGCGCCTTTCCTTGGATCAGCATGCTTATTGCAAGGGCAGGTCAGTCGAAATGGCCTTACACATGGTCGTTGAAAATATTGAGCAATCCTTTTAGCAGATGGAATTTGCGGTCGGTGCCTTCTTTGATATCGAGGGGGCTTTTAACAATGTTTTGCCTGAGGCTGTAGTTAACTCCCTAAATAAGGTAGGGGTCGGAGCCGACCTTGTCAGGTTTATTTACCGCTTGCTTTACAATAGAACTGTCGCGGCAGAGTGGGGCAGCGCTTCAATCCAAATTGCCATCTTCCCTCAATGGGTGGTCTTCCTCTAAAGCTCTCTGACAGGGTGAAGTACTTGGGCTTGATCATTAACAGTAAGCTTTCCTGGAAGCCTAACGTGGAGGAACGAGTCAAGAAGGCTGTATTGTTGCAGAGGGGCCATTGGCAAGCACTGGGGCCTCTCGCCGAAGGTAGTCCATTGGCTTTATGAAACTATAATCAAGCCAATCTTATTATATGGGGTACTCGTCTGGTGGAACGCGCCTAATGCCATGTTAAAAAATAAATAAGTAAATAAATGTTGTGCCTATAGATATAGCTGGCAGGGTTGCCGCTGCGCGTGCCGCAGTAAGGCTAAGAGGGGTGGGGTTCAAGTTCACCTCAAGCTATGGGCACTCCAGAATTCTAAGAGACTTCGGGTTCCTACCGACTCGGACAGACCACTGCACGCCGGTTCTGGGTCCGAATGACTCTTTTACCACCCACATTCCGGCGAGGGGAGACTGGGAGGGGTGCAGTATCTGGAATCTAGGACCTGTAAACTTATTTACAGATAGATCGAAGCTGGAAGGGAAGGTGGGCAGAGGTGTCTTGTGCGAATAGCTCTCCATCAACCTGAAATTTAGGTTAACGTATCACTGTAGTTTTTTCCAGGCTGAGGTGGCCGCGATAAATGAGGCTTCGGATTGGTTGCTCTCTAGTGTAACATCGGTTAAGGAGGTAAATATTTGTTCTGATAGCCAAGCAGCCATCACGGCTCTTGGTTCCCTGACGGTGCCTTCGAAAACGGTGAGGGAGTTTTCGACTTCCCTATCGACCGCATCCGATTATTTTGCTATTAAGCTTATTTGGGTTCCAGGTCACAGCGAAATTGCTGGCAACTGCACGGGTGATGAGCTTGCAAGACAGGGAACCCTCGAGGAATTACTTTCAGATAGAGAGAGTCTGGGGGCTCCCCTGACCTCGTGTGTTCTGCTTCTGGACAGATGGGTGTTTAGTCAGCTCAGCAAGTGCTGGGCGAAGGCCTTGGAGTGCAAGGTGGCCAAGTTTTTCTGGCCACGGGTGGACCGGGGGCGGTCTGGGGAGCTCTTGAGAATAAGCAAGCTGCATCTCTCACTATTGGTGGGAGTGCTTACTGGTCACTGTGTGATTGGTAACCGAAATTATCGACCTTTCTGATGATGATGACGATGACCAAGATATTAGAGAGAGCGGTGATGTTGATCCACAGCCGCCTGCTAAACGACAACTGGCCAAATCATTAATTTAATTTATTTAATTTTTTTTACTTAAAACTTTTCATAACTAACATTTCAATATTATATTTTTTTCCATATTTTTTTAATTTCTTTTTTAATGTTTCTTCAAAACCAACACTGAAAAAATTGGTACATAAGAAATGAGAAGTAAATTAATATTAATCTGGAAAACGCAAGATTTGTATTATGATTGTTTTCTTTTCAAATGAAATTTAATGAAGATACTGAGAAGCATATTATAGATCAAACAGAAAGCAAAAAAGACTTAGTTTTGTGGAAAATATGTTCAAAAAGCTTGAAAAAAAAATCCAACATTTTGCTTCATAAGAACTACAAAAATTTTCTAAATCAATTTTTTTTAATTTTAATTGTTGCACAGGTCTCTAGCAATAATTTGGCTTAAACAGATTGAAAGAATATCAATTAGTCGATGAGTTATAGCCAAAAAACCATATAAACAATATGCTGAACATCGGCATTTGACTGCAAAGTTCGAAAGTCGATTAAAAAAAAATTCGAACTAACATAAACAAACGCCGCGATACGGGTCTTCTAATTTAGCCTCTATTTTCACCCCTCACTCTCAGAATCGACCGAACTTTTGCTAACCTGAATTTGTTCCACAGTGTTATCGTGGAATGCTAAGTTTTGTATTTGAAGGGAAAAATTCGCCAAAAATCGCCAAATTGGCGCGAAATCACCAAATCTGGACACTCTGGTTGCAAGTCTATTCATTTGCTCAGTCGATACTTTTGAACGATACCGATTTAAAAATAGCGTACAACAGCCTAAAATATGGAAGCTCAAGGAAGTATCGTCTAAAAAATGTCAAATGTAGGGGAGAAAATAGAGCATTTAATGTTGAGGAAAATATATATATAGGAGTACCTGGCGAGGTACGAATAGCAATAACGCGGCTGAAATACAACAAAGCTGTTGGAGCTGACAGCCTACCAGCTGAGGTACTCAAGTACGGTGGCGCGGAGTTTAGACCTGGAAAACACTCACCCTTTTTGTCGACTTAAAGCCGCTTTCGACATCACTAAAAGGAGTTGCAGGAGTTGCCTGTACGCCGCTATATCTGAAATTGGCATCCCTGTCAAACTGATATGACGGTGCAAAATGGCGTTGAGCAGTACCACCAGCTCCGTGAGAATTGGGACAGATATATCCGAGCCGTTCGCCACCAAACGGGGTTTCAGGCAGGGCGACTCCCTTACATGTGACTTCTTTAATCTGACGTTGGAGAAGATAATAAGAGCTGAAAACTGAACCGGTCAGGAACAATTGTTATAAGATCGTGCATATGCCGATGACATCGATATCATCGGTAACAAAAACCGCGAAGTCTGTTCTTCCTTTTCCTAGTTGGATAAGGAAGCAAAGCGAATGGATCTGGTGGTAAAGGAGGACAGAACGAAGTACCCCCTGTCATCAAATAAACTGTCAGCGCATTCGCGCCTTGGCACCCACGTCACTGTTGACAGTTATAATTTCGAGAAAGTAGGGAATTTCGTTTACTTGGGAATCAGCATTAACACCGGCAATAATGTCAGTATAGAAATCGAACGCACTGGACTGGGTAGGCAATTCAGAAGTAAATTTCTCTCGCGACGCACGAAAACCACACTCTATGAGTTATTCATTATGGCCGTGTTGGTATATGGCGCGGAAGCATGGATAATGGCAACATCCGATGAGGCGGCTCTTGGAGTATTCGAGAGAAAGATTTTGCGGAAGATTTACGAGCCTTTACGCTTTGGCGATGGCGAGAACCGCAGACGATGGCATGATGAGCTCTATGAACTTTACAACGACATAGACATAGTGCAGCGAATTAAAATACAGCGCTTAGGCGGTTACAGCGCCAAACAAGAAAAAAAAGAAAATAATAAATTTATGTATATACATTTCCCGTATAGGTTTTCTACAGTTATGCGATAAAAACTGTGATGGGGTTTCTCTAAAAATTCTTACAGAGTGCAGCTATAGAGTTCATTTAAGTTTTATTTAAAACGTTTGTTTCAGGTTTATTTATAGTTACTTTTAAATTTCTATGTGAGACTGCATTTTTAATAAATGCTTACATAAACAAGTAATTTTTAAGCAAAACACATAACCGACTTCAATTCTCATATAAGAATTTAAGACTATCGTTAATCTCTTCATGATCCAATGACCAGATTTAAACCAAATTAAAATGGGACCACCTGCAACACCTTTCCTTTAAAAAAAGAATTATAGTAACATATTATTGTGTAGTGTATTTTATTGTTATAAACTGAATAAAAAATATAACCACATAACCGGATAATCAGGCAAGCGTGAACAACCTCAATCTGTTTTCACTTATTTTACGACAAATGCGATTGAATTTGACATAATGAAAACAAGCCGTATGATACCTCGATGGTGGGAGTTCGGGCTACGCCGCAATGGACACTTTTGTAGAGCATTCAATTCAGAAGAAATCCCATCATTGACCAAGATTATACCTTTTCCCACAAAATTTCGAGGTGGTAGTAAAAAACCAAAATAGTCGTCGAAAGAAAGCACCCTAATGTACATGGGTAATTTTCAAACAAAGTGTACATGGCAAGTATTTACCGACATGAACAACTGTTTTCCAGAATGTCACTTTTTTAAAAGTAAGTTAAAGGATCAAATAAATTTGGAAACTGTTTGAAAAAAGAATACCAACTATAAGCATTGTACTGATTTTTAACTTTAAATGCATGGTTTTTAAAGATTTGTATATCACCCTGAATCTCATATATCACATAATCCAATGTTTAAGTTTTTTCCACCTTCTTCATGATATTTCCCATGGTCTCATGTCATGGTTTTTCTTGGGAGGCAGGCTTTTTGTTTGATCTTTCTTCGGCAACAATTTCCCATATATGTTTACACGAGATTTGGATTTATCCAGTCGCCCAATCGACATGTTTGAGGTATCGTTGGAAAGGTCTTGCAGAGTGTGTTCAGAAAACGTTTTTAATTTCCATAAATGATTATCCGAATTCTTAGAAATTAGTGTTGCGAAACAAAAAACGTTTTTTGGCTTTTGTCGGTTTAAGGGGGCAAATATGTTGGGTGTATATTTATTATATTCTATAGGTCAATACCTTTCTAACGATGCTTTGCGATGTGTGTAGCGTCTGTACGTACATTCATTTGATTTTTTCAAACTTTGAGGAATTAAAGTACAAAAAAAACTTGTATGCCTTTGTGGGCGTGGCTGGTGCGAGATATTCAAAAAAAGGAAATTTTTTAAGCTACCACTGAGGCCGCACTACTCATTCTATACCATTGATTTGGATATCAGTTGAAAGGCCTTAAAACCAGCTATCTTACGTTGTCTTTTTTTATGAAATATAAATATATGATAACGTTATCGCCTGAAAAATCGGGCTGCAGAAAATATAGATTTCGGGCATTTCCTCAAAAACTGGTCAGTCGATTTTATTCTTGGCTTCCTCAAGTATAGTCCAAAACCTTAGCTTTCAGTTGGTATATGGCTTATATCTGGGAAAACTCTTGTGGAGACATTGCGATTCAAATTGAAAAAAGTCGCTCCAAATAGCGACAAATGGTTAAAAATTAACATATTCGTCTAATTTGGTTACTTTAAGTTAAGACCATAACATACCCAATTCTCCGAAAAAAAACTGTTCAATCCCCGATTGGTACCTAAACTGCAATTGCCTGCAAATCAGGGGAATTTCCCGCGAGTTTACTTCCATACATGCGATACATAATTTGTAGGGTGTGTATATCGACAGGCGTGCCTTGTTAAACTCGGCCAAAATCGTTTAAGCGGTTACAGCACCAAATAAGAAGAAGCATGTCGCTTTCTGATTTTAATAAAAATCTTTTTATTTTTGCTGGTTTCTTGGTTTTCATATAAATAAGTATATATTCTTCATATACATAAGCATATGGGCAAATCTAAAAAATATGTACACTCTCCAAAAAAAATTTTAATTTTCAAATTCGTAATCTCGTAATAAATCGATTAATACAAATGTAATTCATTTTCACCAAGTGCTTCAAAAGTTAGACGAGGAATAAACATGAAATAGAAAACAAAAGAATAAGCTGGGTACAAAGTTGTAATGTAATTACTCAGATATGTGTTTTTGCGCTATAACTCTAATTTCATATCTGAATAATAAATTGTATGCGTGCTATATGTTAAAATGAACCTATACTAAATTTTTACCTGCTTAATTGGAGGAGTTACAATGCAAAACAACGTCTCTGGACAATCAGTTGTATGGGAGCTAGATTTTAGAGTGAACCGATTTCGACGATTTTATGAGGTAGTGAAGGAAATATTAAACAACAAGCGTGTAAAATATCTTCAAAACTGAGGGAGTTTTTTTATAAAATAGTTAAAATTTAACCAAAGTTTCAAGTACCGCTATCTCCAAAAGTGGAGACAATCAGGCAAAACTGGGGACGCCATTGAATTTAAAAGGCTCCAATTAAGTAAGAGCAACTATCAGAACCTTTGTCGAAAAAAGTTTGATTTGATACCACGCTCGAAATATTCTGACTACAAGAAGGAGCATAATTAAAAGTACTAAATCGGGGTTTTTACACACTTCTAGAGAACATTTTTTAAGCATTTTACAGGTATATGCAACGTTATAAGGACTAGTAGTTATAAAAATATTTAGATCGTTTCGACGTATTTTCCAAATGTGCCTTCAATTAAGATATTTTTGAAATAAAAATTACGCTCAAGATCGCAGAATATTTTATCTTTAAAAGTTGGTTTATTCTGAAACCACACCTCTTGCTAAGGTGTCAAATTATTCGTAATTGTTTGTAAAATACAATACTTAAAAAGTTCTTAAAATTAAATGCTTCAAAAACTATACGCGATAAACCGAAAATCTTCAAAATGGTAAAATGTGGAGTTACAGACTTTGAGATACTTGCCATTTCGTTATTTTTTCATGCACACTTTTCTTACCTACTACATATGAAGTATACACATAAGTGTTAAATGCCCATTAAATTTCAAATCAGAATATGGTGTACTTCAAAAGGTATGAAATAAATAATTTTGGCCCTCTTAAAAATTACGTAAAAAATTCACTTGTTTTCATTATTTTTTTTTTAATTTAAACACATATAATTCAAAAGTTATGCAGCAAATTGATCAAAATTTTTTTTGAGGCTTCAAGTATAAGCCAATGAATTATATCCAAAAGCAACCAGCTTGATATACATAGTTTCCAACAGTGAAAATAAAGCTAAATAACACCAAGGTTACGTGTTTTTTAGATTTGCCCATATACATACATTAGGGTATGTGATTTTTGAGAAACTTTTTTTTCAACTAAAAAACAGGCTAAAAACTTTCGAAAAGGTGAAAAAAGAGCCTCTAAAAATTCGAGCTCTTAATATTATCATTAATTGGTGCCTGTTCCTAACTTTCCATTTCCCATTTAAATAACATGGAAAAAAAAATTTGGGTTTTTCTTTTTCTTGTAGCTTGACATTTAAGCATTGTGCAAAAAGGACCTGAAAAATTATATTTGTAGGAAATGAACGCTCTACAAAAAAGTTTTTATCATATATGTAATACTTCTATATTGCTAGTACATTCAAAGTACATTCCCCAACATCAGAGTGCCGAAATATTAAACAAGAAAGAGAGATCCGATAAGAGAATGTACTGAAAATGACATTTTTACTTTTCAAAATTCAGGAGCGGTTTCACAAATTTTCATTTAAAAACAACTCTTATGAAAAATTAACAAAAAATAAAATTTTTGTAAATCTATGAGAAGCGCTGCGGCCGTTCGTGGTGGCAGAGGATAAAAAATTCCAGTTAGAGAAGGACTTGGCAGCAGTTGGCATTTCCAATTGGCGTCAATCAGCATGGAAGGGAATCGAACAACATGCTTTATTGGCCAACATATTCGGCCAACATATAAAATACCATACCGCTTTATGTGTAAATAAGTTTTGTCTTTGTTAGGAAAAGATCTTCTATATTCCAATTTTTCAGATTTCCAAATAACGAGTGTAGTAGTACGAAAGTTATCGCGTGTAAACCTAGTGTAAGTGATGTAAGTTAGCGAACACACCTCTGAAACGAGTGTATGTATGTATTCAAGCAAGGCCATTGTATATATCTCTCGCTCCAACTCTTAGTAAACCATAAGATCTAGTTTTAAAGATTGTCGTTTATATATTGTATTCCATTATTAGTAGTAAAAACATGTAATGTACCCACTCTAACTTATAGTAAACCATAGAATTTAAAAAATTGACAGTATGCCTTAGCTGCAAACTAAAAAGATGAAAAACGAAAGGCAGAATAAAACCGACCGTGTAAGCGACCAGCCGCGTTCTAGAATTTTGACCTAAAGTTTCAGAGTTTTCACGAGGAGCATCGGAGAAATTCGTCATACCGAGCCCTAACCGCTAAAATAATGTATATATATATATTTTTTTAAATTACTTTTTGTTGCAGGTGCTCTAAGAGGCATTTACCCATCAAAATTAAATTTTGAAAAAAGTTGTATTCATTTTCGCGGCTAGGGCTCGATATACATTTCAGCGGGAAGGAAACATGAGACCGTCAAATTTGTGTTTGTTTGTTGAATTCCCTGAACCGGCCCTGTTATGATATGGCACTTCATTCTATGTAGTAGTCATATATGTAATACTTCTATATTGCTAGTACAATATGATCACAATGTGTTTTCAATTCGAAATCAAAGAAAGACAGCCTATGAAAATTTTTGTGATTGTAGAAGTATACGCGTATATTTGTAAACTACTACATAGAATGAAGTGCCATATCATAACAGGGGCGGTTCAGAGAATTAAACAAAAAATTTAAATTTTTACGGTGTCATGTTTCCTTCAAACCGCAGTTAACTCAAACGAATTTTGTTCAAAATTAAATTTTGATGCATAAACGCTCTTAGGCTGTCTTTGAACCTGTGCGGAGTTGACTTGATAACTTGAAGAACGCATGGACGGGCCATAATTCGAATATGATGTGTATTTACTGCTATCACCGCTAAAAGTGCAAATAAATTCTCGACATACACCCTAAAGTCCAAACATACGCCACAAAAGAAAATTAAATTACCAATTTCTCATTAGCGGGGCGCTTCGGAATCGAAGCATTCAACTTTGCGCCTATATTCATAGTTTGAATCGGCATTTCGGCGAAAATTTGCTTTCGTTTTCTAAATATTTACTCTCTGTCAGATTTTTGTTCATCTAGACTCTAGGTCCTAGAGTATTTCTTCTTCAAGAAGTAAGTTTTGAAAAAAAATCCTAAATTTTTTGCGGTTAGGGCTCGATATGTCGACTTTTTTCGAAGCTCTTCGTTGTTTCGATATCCGAAAAATTGGAAAATAGGTGTTTTTCCTAACTAATGGCGTTTTCTTTTCAACCGAAATATGTTGCCTTCTCAGTGCCCTCTACGCACAAATACTAAGGAGAGGGCATTGAAAAGGAAACAGTTTTTGTAGAAAAGAAAACGCCATAAGACAAAACTTATTTACACATGCTGTACAAGCTGTGTGGCATATAATAGTTGACCGAATCCAATAAAGCACGCTATTCGTTTCTGTTCTGAGCTTATTGACGCCAACTGGAAATGCCAACTGATGCCAAGTCCTTTTGTAACTGCTACCTTTATCCTCTGCCACCACAGCGGCTGCGGTGTTTCTCATAGATATACAAATATTGTATTTTTATTACCTTCCTTTTATTAACTCGGGATGTAACTATGTAATATTGATGGGCCTAAAAGATGCAGCGATTTCTATTCACAAGTTACATACCTGATGACAGTACGAATGGCAATTATAATAGGGAGGTTTTAGTTTTTAAAACTATATTTTTATTTGTTAATTTTTCATGTGAATTATTTTTCAATAAGAATTTGTTAAACCGCTCCTGAATGTAGAAAAGTAATAACGTCAGGTTGAGTACATTCTCTTATCGGATCTCTCTTTCTTTTCTGAATATATCGACACTCTGATGTTGGGGAATGTACTTTGAATTTATTAGCATTATAGAAGTACTACATATATGGTAGTAGTATACAATTATACACGTATACTTCCACAATCACAAAAATTTTCATAGGCTGTCTTTCTTTGATTTCAAATGAAAAACTCATTGCGATCATATTGTACTAGCAATATAGAAGTATTACATATATGGTTTTTATTAATTTTTTTTTTACAGAGTGAGCCGTTCGGAAGATATTCAAACTTAAAGTTGCAAATGTATGAAATTATGACTTTTATTCTACTAATTATTATTTTTAATCAGAAAACTGGTTTTTGAGCTCTAATATTTTTAAAAAACCAAAAAAAAAAAAAAAATTACGTCTCAGATATTATTTTATTATACCTTTCATGAGCATGAAATGGTATTATAACTTTGGTCCGATGTTTGTAAGTACCAGAACAAAAAGAGATAGACCCATGAAAATGTATACTTATATGATCAGAACGTCGAGCTGAGTTGATTTAGCCATGTCCGTCTGTCCGTCTGTCCGTCTGTCCGTCTGTCTGTCTGTTTGTATGCAATCTAGTCTCTCAGTTTTCGAGATATCCGGATCAAATTTGGTAGGTGGGTGTATTTTTATAATGTATTAATCATTTGTCGGAACCGGAAGAATCGGACCACTATAACATATAGCTCCCATACAACTGATTGTTCAGATATGAGATTTTTCGTTATAACTTCTCCATTTATGCAGCTACGAACATGAAATTTTGCAGTACTTGCACCCATTATCAACAGAATACTTACAGTGAAAATTACAAAGATCGGGTCACTATAACCTATAGCTCCCATACAACTGATTGTTCAGATATGAGATTTTTCGTTATAATTCATCCATTTATGTAGCTAGGACCATGAAATTTCGCGCTGTTTTCACTCATTATCAGCAGAAGACTTACAGTGAAAATAACGAAGATCGGGTCACTATAACCTGCAGCCCCCATACAACTGATTGTTCAGATATGAGGTCTTTTATCATAACTCCTCCATTTATGCAGCTAGGAACATGAAATTTCGCACCATTTTCACTCATTATTAACAGAATACTTACAGTGAAAATAACAAGGATCGGAGGACTACAACATATATCTTCCACACGTCTGATTGTTCAGATATGGGATTTTACTGTAAAACTCCTTTATTTGAACAGCTAAAACCGATAAATTTCGTAAGATATTTTATAAATAATAATACAAAGTCTACTGAGAAAATCGTCAAAATCTATGCTGTATAAGCTTTATCTCCTATAGCACTGATTGTTAAGATACCAGTTTTTGCCATATATCTCCTTTATGTACGAAACTAAACCCAATCACTTAGATTGGTGTCATATAAAGTATATCTTCCATACCTCTCATTGTTTAGATGCGATTTTTTATATAAGTATGTAACTCTATCGATGTATGCAGATGTATTCAAAAGCAGTAATCTGTCAAAGTAAAATTTGCAGATGTTCATGAAAGGTATGAAGCCTTCGGCACAGCCGAAGACAGCGCTGCTCTTACTTGTTATTTGATTAACTGTTAGACAAAATTAATTATGAACTAGGTTCAGTAAAATTATTATTTTATAGATAAAAAAAAAACTTTTCAACAATTAGAATACTAAAATTTTGAAACTTAATAGAAATTATAAGACCTTATCAGAATTAAATGATGTAACCATATTTGTTGAAGAGTTTTCTTATTACAATTTGGATATTTTCGTCGGTGCTCTTTTACCACTTGTAATAAATATTGAAATTGTTCCTCATCTTTAGCTAGACATCTACTATATTCTTCTGGCCACATTAGTACATCTTCATCCAGAAAGTCGTGCGGCAAACCAAATTTATCAAAAAGTTTCAATGATTGTTTTGAAACAAAGTTACTCATATTTTCGTTTAAAAATATTTCTGGTGAGTTCTTGTCTGCTGTGCGTCGTTTTTCAATAATTATAGTCATTTCCTGGCTCTTCTTCCTGGCAGCTAAATCTTATTTCAGATACCACAAATGATCGGATAGTTTTTTGATAGCAGCTAATGAGACAGAAAAATTTTGGTCTTGGTAGAGAACAAATTTTTGCTTTAGTTCTAAATCTTGTTTTGGAGCGAGAATTGCAGAAGTTGAGGCAAACCAAGCTTTGATGTAGAATAAAACAAAAAAATACAAATTTCTCTGAGATTTTTCGTTTCACGAGCTGTTAATTTAAATTCACTCCTAAACATGAATATTTTCAAACTAAAAATAGCTTTTGCCATCCACCTCGTTTGAAATGAGTTATCTGATTTGAAGTGTCATCGAGAAAAATTAAGATAATTCCAGGAGTTCCTTATAATCATACCGTGGATGACGCATACAAAAGTAAAATGACAAAAATTTTTCCTGTAAATAATTGTTGATAAATGTAAGTGAGTCGTGCTTTTCTTTCGTTAGAACCTTGGCGCCAATATCGTCAGCCACTGATCAATGGTATCCCACTTTTTCACTTTTTCAAAAATCTCAAAAAATTGATAAATTTGGACCAGAAGCAACTAGTCAGTAATTTTCAAAAACTGCCCGTAAATCAAATTCTGAAATAGGGCGCTGCACATAGGGACGAATCGACAATATAGGACGACAAAAAATATTTACCCCATATGTATTTGACAGGTTTCAATGAATTTTGGTATTTAGGGATTTCTATCATCACTGATTTCGAATAATAAATTAAATTTCCAAAATTCACAATGGCGGATCCAATATGGCAGACGATTTCTTAAAAAATATCTATATTTTTATGACGCTTGGTGTCCACAGATTTCGTTGTCACTGATTTCGAAATTAATATTCAATTTTCAAAAATGAAAATGGCGGATCCAATATGGCGGACGATTTGATCAAAAATGTGTAAATTTATATGAAGCTTGATATTTACTCCATATGTATTTGATAGATTTCAATGAAATTTGGTATTTAGGGATTTTCGTCGTCATTAAATTCGAATATTAAATAAAATTTCCAAAATTCAAAATGGCGGATCCAATATGTCGGACGATTTATTAAAAAATTTATAGATTATTACGAAGCTTGGCATCCAGAGCTTTTCGTCGTCATTGATTTCGAAATTGAAAATGGACAAAATCAGACAATAACCGCGCCTACCTCCCATATAACGGAAATTTTCAGAAACACGAAAACTGCGATATTTTAGTAACTACTGAACATTATTTACTAAAAAGTTAATATTTACAATAATTTTTAGACGAAAAATAAGAATATTATAAATTTTTGAAAAATGGGCATAGCGCCCACTGTATATCTTGGTAACCAATTTCTTCCAAACTTGGCAAAGTTGTGCCTTGGTACAGCATATCAAATGGCCGAAAATTTTTTAAATCATACAATAACCACGCCCGCATCCTATATAACGGTAATTTAGAGAAATGCGAANGCCCACTGTATATCTTGGTAACCAATTTCTTCCAAACTTGGCAAAGTTGTGCCTTGGTACAGCATATCAAATGGCCGAAAATTTTTTAAATCGGACAATAACCACGCCCGCATCCTATATAACGGTAATTTAGAGAAATGCGAAGTCTCCGATAAATCAGTAAATATTAAAGCTAATTTATTCAAAATTAGGCATGGCACCGCCCACTTATGATCACATATACGTATCTCGGTAACCGTTCCACCAATTTGTACCAAACTCGGTATGGTTATTGTGCTTGCCACATAAAAGCAAACCGTTGAAAATTATTGAAATCGGACTAAAATTACGGAGCTTTTCATATAACGTTAAATTTCAGGAATGCTTGAAACTTAAATATTTTGAAATTTACGGACGCTAATTTACTCAAAATTGATACAGCCCGCCTTACCATGTAGCGGTCGCTTTCGGAAAGGTGAAAAACATATATTTAATACTTGCGCCGTGTATTTAATGTTCGGCCTCGCCCGAACTTAGACTTTCTTACTTGTTCCATTTCGTTTAGTTTTTAGAAAACTTATTGCTAAACGATAAATATAATAACACTATCAGCACATCTTTCAATTAGTCATTCAAAATACAGAAAAGAACTTTCAAGATAGTTGCCGATTTAAAGACTTTTGTCTCTCGAAAAACTGAGGTAAGTTGAAAGACAGATGCCAGAATTGGCCTCTTATTTTCTTGTATGTCTTTTAACAAACAGTTTCTAAAAATTTAATTAATATTTAAAAAAATCGATCAAAAAGACAATAAAATTCAATAAACAGTTTATAAAAATTTAACAAAAATAAAATAAAGAAATAAAAAAGGAAAAAGAAATGTTTCCTGCCCTAGGACTCGAACTCAGATCTCTCGAATGGCACGTAAGTGCTCAGCTCACTCGGCCATTGCGTCTGTTGAGCCAGGGCGCGCAAAATTATATAAATACTTATTTTCATATTTTATTTCAAACTAAACGAAAAAAGTGAGTGATGCCAAAAAAAATAAAGGGCCGCAACTGGGGTCATACTTAATTTTTTTTTTCATAATTTTTAACTCTGAGAGGAAACATTAATTAACAGATTTAACGATGATTAGTTAAATGCCTGTTAGAGCTAATTTAAGGAATGTTTCTGAGTACCGCTGTAAGTTTTTCCCACAAAATTTTGTATTACCTGGTATGAAACTTCCCCTTAAAATTCGCTGGCTCGAAATTGGTTTTAGACCCAAAGTTTCTTAAGCAAAGTTGCTCAGTCTGATCCGTAGAGCATTTTCCGCAGCTAAAACGATTATATCAGACAAAGAAGTGCGAAATAAAATAAAATCGTCTCAAAAAGTAACTTAATTATTATTATAATTTACGTATCAAATATTTATTTTTGGTTATTATCTTCTTTGAATTTGAGCGGGTTACAATAGAAAGCTGCTATAATAGGCGACTTGTGGCCCAGAATATTTATGAGTCAACGACAAACTTCCCACTGGAATATTCCGTAAACTGCAAGAAAATATCAGTTGAATGCGAGACGCCTGCAGTTGAGACATGTACGTACATAGAAGCCAAGTGCTGAGCTTACCACCCGATGCCAACGCAGATAAACGTGGTATCACCTTCTGCAAAAATAATGTGAAATAAGATTATTTGAAGTGTCAGTGCAAAAAACGAAAATTTAAATTTGTATTCCTTCTTCTCTCCAAATTGACGAACCAATCTGCATTTGTCATCTATATCTAGCTTAGAATTACTCTTGATATTTGTTCTTATACTTAGTATTTGTTTGTTGTATGTACACTGAAAATAAAATCTGCGTAAATATAATGAAAACTTGCGTAAAACTTACGAAATCTTTCGTCATTTTGAGCCACGAAAGTTTTCGCTGATTGTACAAAACCGTTTTCGTACATACTACGAAAATATGAGGCATCAGATTTTTAGTACATTTTACGAATGTATTCATACTATTTACTAAAGAATTTAGTACTATTTACTAAAGAATTTCGTACTATTTACTATTCGCACAATTTCTTTATTTTTTTACGAAATTTTTGTAAAATGCACAAAAATAAATCGTATATTTAACAAAATTACTTTCGTAAATTCTGCGCTTGTTTCGTGAAATGTGCGATTTTTCTTTCATTCTCCACACTGTAAAAAACATATTACGAATTATAACACAACACTTTTATTTTGTTTTTATCGTTAATTTTAGGCGCTTTTGTTTAACAAAACATTTTGCAATAAAAGCAATCATACGTTCTACGAAAGAAGAAGAATTTTCTGACTACACTGTAGTTTAGAATTAATAAAAAAGGTTATTTTACCTATAATAAAACTTAAGTCTTTTATTTATATGCATACGAATAGGTTCTATACTACATATTTTTTATTGCTTAGGCTTCATTGAATAAAGTATATTGATTCAAAGTGTTAAACTATGAGACTCAACAAAACTAAATATATAAAAAACTAAATATATAAGATATAAAATATGAAAGAATATAAAAAATACTGGTTTTACTTTCTTAAACATTACACTATTTTTATGTAGAGGCAGTTGGCTGATTCGCAGCTTCATCGATGTTTGTTTCTTTGACGACTATAAATTAAAGCAAAACAAGTAAGAGCAGCGCTGTCTTCGGCTATGCCGAAGGCTTCATACCTTTCATGAACATCTGCAAATTTTACTTTGACAGATTACTGCTTTTGAATACATCTGCATACATCGATAGAGGAGTTACATACTTATATAAAAAATCGCATCTAAACAATCAGAGGTATGGAAGATATACTTTATATGACACCAATCTAAGTGATTTTCACCGCTATGTGATCGGTATGTAAACCGGTAACACAATTTATTGGGTTTAGTTTCGTACATAAAGGAGATATATGGCAAAAACTGGTATCTTAACAATCAGTGCTATAGGAGATAAAGCTTATACAGCATAGATTTTGACGATTTTCTCAGTAGACTTTGTATTATTATTTATAAAATATCTTACGAAATTTATCGGTTTTAGCTGTTCAAATATAGGAGTTTTACAGTAAAATCCCATATCTGAACAATCAGATGTATGGAAGATATATGTTGTAGTCATCCGATCCTTGTTATTTTCACTGTAAGTATTCTGTTAATAATGAGTGAAAATGGTGCGAAATTTCATGTTCCTAGCTGCATAAATGGAGGAGTTATGATAAAAGACCTCATATCTGAACAATCAGTTGTATGGGGGCTGCAGGTTATAGTGACCCGATCTTTGTTATTTTCGCTGTAAGTCTTCTGTTGATAATGAGTGAAAACAGCGCGAAATTTCATGGTCCTAGCTACATAAATGGATGAATTATAACGAAAAATCTCATATCTGAACAATCAGTTGTATGGGAGCTATAGGTTATAGTTACCCGATCTTTTTAATTTTCACTGTAAGTTTTCTGTTGATAATTATTGAAAACAGTGCGGAATTTCATGTTCCTAGCTATATAAATGGAGGAGTTATAACGCAAAATTTTATATCTGAACAATCAGTTGTTTAGGAGTTATAGGTTACAGTGACCCGATCTTTGTAATTTTCACTGTAAGTATTCTGTTGATAATGGGTGCAAGTATTGCAAAATTTCATGTTCGTAGCTGCATAAATGGAGAAGTTATAATGAAAAATCTCATATCTGAACAATCAGTTGTATGGGAGCTATATGTTATAGTGGTCCGATTCTTCCGGTTCCGACAAATGATTAATACATTATAAAAATACACCCACCTACCAAATTTGATCCGGATATCTCGAAAACTGAGAGACTAGATTGCATACAAACAGACAGACAGACGGACAGACGGACAGACGGACATGGCTAAATCAACTCAGCTCGACGTTCTGATCATATAAGTATACATTTTCATGGGTCTATCTCTTTTTGTTCTGGTACTTACAAACATCGGACCAAAGTTATAATACCATTTCATGCTCATGAAAGGTATAATTATAAGGCGTCTGAAAAGCAAGTTTCAATGAAAAGTTATACATGTACTTACTTTTAATTTCATTAAGTAGTGCTCCTGTCTTAGGCTTGCCGTTGATAGGTAACTGATGAAATTGCCTATTTATCGAGTCCCACATAGCAGCGCAAGGCGCAGCGTAGGCGATGCTTAAAACATTGTATGCTTAAAAGCAAAGTATATCCACAGCTTTAATATTTAATTTTGTATTGTTTTTTTATCCAGCAAATCCCTTTTTAAAACGTTTAAAATTATATTATACGTCTCACAAGCCAACAAGTAATTCCGCAATAACACGCGATACATAAAAATATGATGAAATATTAAACTGCCGGTAATTGAGTATATTGTACGAAAATATTCGCATGTTGTACGAATTTAAAAAAACATGTTTCTGCATTAGTTCTATGTACGAAAGTATTAACTAAATTGTACGAATACAGAATTGAAGATTTCGTATATTTTAAAACCACGCGTAAATATTACGAATGCCTTCCTACAATATACAAAATTATGCGTACAGAGATTTGTTCAGTGCTTTACGAATGTGTTTCGTAAAATAAACGTAAGATTTCGTAAATTGTACTGAAAAAATGCCTTACGAAAGTCCTTTCGTTATATTTACGTATGGTTCGTAAAATCTTGCTTCGTTGTGAAAAATGTGTTCGTATTATGAACGAAAGTTTCGTACATTGTACAAAAACCAACACTACGAGAGATTTTCGTAGCACTTTTACGAAATTTTGTTATCAGTGTACTTTTTGTACTAAAAAATTACACAGTGCTACAAAAAAAACAAAATTGAATACACTTTTGAAGCGACCTAGTAGAGATTGTTCACCTGGTCGAGTTATCCACGAAACACCCTTCAAAGGATTTGTAACACCCCCAAAATCTGGATTTAAGGCCAAAAAACCATTTTTTCAGAGTTTTCGTTGAAAAAAAAATCATTAAAAATCTTATTTTCAACCGTTTTTTAAACGCTTTTGGGCAGAGAATTGTTGACACTTTCGAAATATATACAGTGTTTTGTTCATTTGAGAGGGTTATGAGATGTTTTTCACGCGAGAAGTTGAATTTTTGGAAAATTTTTTCGGTTTTTCCGGTTTCGACGTAATTTTTTTGCCACTAATTGACAATGAATGAACTTCTTTGGGCATGTGTCATCGAGAGGCATTCACTACTTAATTACACAAGTGTTTTTTTTTGGGAAAGGACTTCAAGTTTTCAAGATATGCAGCATAATCCAAAATCAAATTTTTTGGTCTCAAGCGCCCTACAGGGGTACTATGTATTAGAAGGCGGGTCGATTTGAAAATCACCCAAGTGACAAGGAAAATCGTATTTTAGGGATCAAAATAAGATACTTTGCCGAAGGAAGCATACCTCTAAAACCAATTCTGATGTCCCGACTTCGTACTTTTGACCTTGAGCGCCAAAGCTTGAAAAATCCTAAGTTGACCCATTTAGAGTGCCCCAATCGTATTTAAATGTATGACCGACCCCCACTAACTTTGTAGGGCCGACCCACCCATGCCAGTGGAATCCCCCCTAAGACCCCACCTGTGGGGTACCCCATACAAACATTTCACAAAAACCCCCATTTTTAGCATTTTACATGAAAAAATCATTGCACGACAGCCAGTTATCTTTTTAACTCAATGTTAATTTGAAAAGTTGTCTAAACCGTACGAGTTTCAGCCTTCATTTAATGTTAACTCTAAGTCAAAAATATAAATTTGGCTGCGCAAGTGAACCTTTAGATAGCAAACAGTCGTTTTTAGCGATAGTTAGATTGATAACATATATATTTTTCATAAAATTTTGCACTCATTAGAACACTTTATACAAAACAATGGGAAATGTTTAACAATGGTTAAGATGTTAGCTAATTACTTTTGGAAGCTTATGTAGAAATGGGATGCAAAATGTCAATCAAGATACAAAAAAAAAAACCACTTTAAGATGCTCGCTAACTACATACCTCAACCAATTCGAATTAAAAATGTTTCCTGGATCTTTTGCGCTTATAATACAGGTCGTCGGTTTCACGTTTGAGCGACCAGCAGTAATTAGCGATCATCTTAACGTGGTTTTTTCCAGCAAAGCGCTTTTCTATTGCCGAGATTTCCTGGTGAAATCGTTCACCTTGCTCGTCGCTAAACTGACCCAGATTATCCGGGAAGAAATCCAAGTGAGAGTGCAAAAAATGTATCTTGATTGACATTTTGCATCCCATTTCTCCATAAGCTTCCAAAAACTCTTGAACCACTTCCTTATAATTAGAACTTCTTTCATTTCCAAGATAGTTATGACATACAGAGATAAAACTCAGCCATGCTCTCTTTTCTACTTCGTTCAGTTTTTCGACAAAATTCTCATCAATCATCAGCTTGCGAATCTGGGGTCCGATGAAAATGCCTGTAAAGTAAAGAATTAAAATGGTTGCAGATGCGTTTTCGAAAAAATTAATAGTCGGCAAATTCTTCGAAAGTAGGTACCTTCTTTTATTTTAGCATCACTTAGTTTGGGAAAAACTGTTTCCAGGTGCAGAAATGACTCGCTGTTTTTGTCGAGTCGTTTTACAAATTGTTTCATGTAGCCCAACTTTAGGTGCAATGGCGGCAAGATAATGTTATCAGGTTTTACTAATGGGATATTGAGAACATTTTTAATTCCAATTTGAATTCCCTTTCTCGGAGGCCACACGCTACACTTGTAAGGATCCTTGGCACGACTGTCCCATTCGCACAAATAGCACGGATGCTTAGTGTAGCCTCCTTGCATTCCCAGAAGTATTGTCAGAACTTTGAGGTCTGAGACAATTTGCCATTGATGTTTATTGTAATTGATTAATCGTAAAATCTTTTCCATCGTTTGATAGGTCTCTTTCATATCAGTAGCGTATGCTATTGGAACTGTTGGCAACTGATTACTCGTTGTGAATTAATACTACTTTCAGACCTACGAATTTCGTGAATTAAACGTAAATTTTTTAATATTGCTTAATTTTGGTTTTCTCACACTTATGATAAATAAAATACTTACTTTTGCAAGAACCGTCCAGAAATAATCGCCAATCTTTTGCGCAGTACACGTGATCGAAGGCAGCAAACAATCTATCCACATGAACACAATATACAAGTTTATTGTCTATATCATCAGCCTTAAAAACTTCTTCGAATGACGATAAGTCTAAGTTTCGTGTGAATGTCACTTTAAAGTCATCATCCACTACATTCCACTGCTTTATTCGTGAACCCAGGATCTCTGTTTCTCTATAAGACAGATTCAAATCTCGACTAAGATCACTATAATCTTGGCTAGATATAAAATGTCGTTCCTTTACTACTGCCCGATTTGGAACATACGACGAGTCCTCATTTTTTTCAATCGGGAACTCGCTGCAAGGGTCTGCTTGTCCGTTTGCAGTTGGCTCCCCTGTGTTTTCTTTCGGGGTTGGTCTCGATACAGTCAACACATTAGCATATTTTATGAGATTGCGAGTTTTGTAGTGATGGCCAACGGTATCTGTTTGACAGAAGTAGCAATCTTTCGACTTGTGATACGGTTGATAATGCCAAGTCATGGGAGTCTCAAATAACAAATGCTGGTTATAACACTTACCGGATTTCACTTTCTTCAGTACTGCAGAGCACGTCGAGCAAACACTTTCGGGTTCATACCAAGCACTTTCAACGTATGAGAGTTTAAACAAGTCGTTGAAGGAGTGAACCACTGCTTGATTCTTTTTAAACTCCGAGCGATGTGGCTTGTCAACAAACAAGCCACACACGTAACAAAACCGGTTGCGTTTATCACACATTTCAATTTTTTTGGAGCGAATGATCCCGTGTAATTAATTACGCGAAGTTTATTAAGAATATGACGTTTTAGTGACCGCATTAATGACCAGATTCGCAATCTGACGATTGATGAAACAAGTAGAAAATACAGCTGAGTTTCATCTCTATGGGTAATAGCTATCTTGTAAATGAAGAAAGTTCAATATACAAGGAAGTGGTTCAAGAATTCTCGGAAACTAATTTAGAAATTGTACGCAAAATGTCCATCAAGATCCATTTTTGGCATTCTCATTTGGATAATCTTGGTCAGTCTAGCTACGAACTAGGTGGCCGATTTCATCAGCTTTACAGGAAAAAATTGTATTCATATCGGTATCGTTTCTCAGTTCAAAGTCAGAAATAATGCCATAAAAAAGGTTGCAGAAAACGCCCAAAGTCTCGAATTAGTAGTATATATTTACCAAACCCTCATTCTAAATCAAGTATATGATAAACATTAAAAATAAAAGTGCATTATTGCTCTGTTAAACGAAGATTAATTGGACAAACCGACATATCTCGACTTAGGTCATTATTGTTTGCGACCACTGATATATATGTTTTTAATCTAACTATCGCTAAAAATGACTATTTGTTACTTAAAAAACCATCAATGTCCTTAAACTTAACCAATTTCTTAACTTACGCACAGTACCCCTATAGGACGTTTGAGACCAAAACATGAAATTTTGGATTATGCTGCATAACTTGAAAACTTTAAGTCCTTTCCAAAAATAAAAAAGTGGTATAATTAAGTAATGAATGCCTCTCGATGACACATGCCCAAAGAGGTTCATTCATTGTCAATTAGTGGCAAAAAAATGACGTCGAAACCAGAAAACCGGACGAAATTTCCAAAAATTTCAACTTCTGGCTTAAAAAACATATCATACTTTTTTCAAATGAATAAAACACTATATATATTTCGAAAGCGTCAACAATTCTCTACCCAAAACCGTTGAGAACATTGAAATCGGTTGAAAATTGGTTTTTTAATGAATTTTTTTTTAAGAAGAAACTGAAAAAACGGTTTTTTGGCCTTAAATCCAGATTTTGGGGGTGTTAGAAACTTTTTAATGGCCGTTTCGTGTATAACTCGACCAGATGAACAATCTCTGCTAGGTCGCTTCAAAAGTGTAAAATAGCTGTCGCACTGTGTTATTATTGTACTAACGTTTTTTGAAAATAAATGAAATGGGATTAAAAGGTGACGCAATTATTAGACACTGAGTTGGAAGTGTAAAACATCTTTCTTCAAATTAGGGGAGAGTTACAATCACACCAAAAACGAAATTTAGTTGAGTTCAAAAAAAAAAACAGTTACAATCACACCAAAAACGAAATTTAGTTCAGTTCAAATAAAAAAACTATATGGTTACTAGATCGCCCTCACCCGCCTCGCTGAGCATATGAAATTTCTGCGTGCTACATTAGGTGTAATTTATTTAAATAAAGCTCAACATACTTAAAGTATGCAAAAACAGCAGATGTATAATTTTTGTAACCATCTGCAGAATATTTTCAAACAAAAACTTTTCTAAATCTCTCTCAGATGATACTTTTTCTTACTTACATTTAGTTTAGAAATGAAGCCCTTTCAAAAGTATTTCGATTGATACTCATAATTAAACAAATCATTAAAAGTATTGAATAGTTTGAATTTAACTTTTTAAACAGCTGGCAACCCTTTTAAACCTCTTTCGTCTGGCACCCACATTGTGATACATACGTGTTCAAATTACCTAATTATTATTCAGGTTGAATGTGAATTTTCAAACATGTGGAAATCCTGCTATACATGTGGGCTTTCCAAGACTCTTTCGATTAAAACCTATATTTTAATAACTCATTTAGCTTGTAATATAAATATACCTCAGAATAATCTATATGTTCAAGCTGAACGTTTATAAACACTCTTACGTTTGACACTTTAACTTAAGTATAATTAATTTAAATTCGACTTTTAAAATAGGTGGATATCCTCTTCGAAATATTTTCCATCTAAGACCGTATTAAACCAGGGACCGTAAATAACAGTTCCTTTTTTTCAACAGCTAAACTTGGCCTGATATTTTTACGTCGAAAATAAAAGTCCTTTCCTAATAATAAACAAACCGCTTTTCCAAATTAAACAAGTTTGGTATCAACTGAAAGAGGATTAAAATAGCTTTGAAACTGAAATATTTAAACAAGGAAATCCGCAGAAAGCCAGCTATTGAAAAATATTTAAATAAAACATGTTTTTTAATTACCATAGAGCAAACCTTGGGTCAGGTAGGTATATGCATTTATTTTGTATTAAATTATAAAAAAAAATATAAACAGAAGTGGTAGCCTTCGATCGTTATTTCTATTTGTTTTATTTGGATAAGCCGTTTGTTTACTATCCGGAAAGGCTTCCGAACTTTAAAAATATCTGGCCAAGTTTAACTGTTGTAAAAAAGTAACTGCTATTTACGATCCCTGTATTAAACCCCTTCCGTCGGACACCTATATTGTGATACATATTTCAATTTAGTTCCCTTAATTCATGTAGCATTTGATTTTGCAAACAGTTGCCAACCCTCATACATGTAGTTTAGAAATAAATTCCCTTTCAAAAACTGTTGGATTGATACCCATATTGTAGTAACGGCAGATATCCATATTCAATAAGGCTTCCTGGAATTCTACGTGATTTTTTTCTGTGTGTGTTCGTAATTTGGTTATTGTTGATTGATTGCGTTTCATAACAAGATGGAAATTATTTGAGTGAAAGGATGCCATTATTAACCTCTCTTGATTATGTGGTAATTAGTTTTCATTCTCTTTGCAGTATATGTTTGCCGATGGAGATACGTGAACCTATTGACACGGTGTACTTGGTGGCAATTCTTGGATCGAATGGCGGAGCATTTTTCATCATAACGATTTGCTACGCTCAAATTTACTTATCACTTGGGCAGGAAACACGCCATGCACATAGCTCACATCGAGGAGAAATGAGCATTGCAAAGAAGATGGCTTTATTGGTATGTACTCGTACATATACAAACTATACGACTTGTTTTCATGCTGACTACTAGGAATGGGTAAATTCGAAATTCGAAGCTTCGAGATTCGAACTTTAATCGAACTTTAGCCCCAAGATGGCGAATTTTCGAAATCGAACTTTATGATGCTAAAATTCGGATAAAAACGAATTTTTGTAGAAACAATCGAATGTCGTCTTTATTTGCAAAAAATCAACTCTGCAACTTTCTTTTTTTCTGACTACATTTGGGATTTGCTTTAGAGATGCAAATAAAAAAAGTACATGGATATAAACATATGTATGAGATATGTATCGAATGAATTAAAAATATATAAGAAAAAGGAACAGTCGGAACTTCGATAAATGGTTAAGTATTAACCCATATAGGGATGTTCCGATACAAGTAAATACGAGTATGTACTCGATACTTTTGTTTCGATATCAACTACTTATTTTACTAGAATCCTGGTTTCCATACCTACTTGGTATCGAAAGAAAAGTACTTGTATCAAATCGATTTGAGCAAGTGTCATATCTTGTCGGCCATATTTTTTATATGGAAAATAATTGTTTCGTTTTTATAAAAATAATTGCTTTAAGCAATGACACCACCAAAATCTAAAGTGTGGATATATTTTTACAAAGTTAGTGATACCACAGCTAAGTGCAAGCAAAACTTTGTAGCTGTAAAGTTTAGTGGGAACCTTTCAAAGGTTGAATTTTTTGTCTAAGTAATCATATTACTTCTAGTGTTGCTAATGAACAAATATATATATGGATACCTCAACTGAAAATATATTGAAAATATTTGAGATAGGGCGTTTTGAATCGGCAGCAGAGATAGGGCGTTTTGCAATCAAATTCTGAAATAGGGCGCTGCACATAGGGAAGAATCGACAATATAGGACGACAAAAAATGATTACTCCATATGTATTTGACAGATTTCAATGAAATTTGGTATTTAGGGATTTTCATCATCACTGATTTCGAAAATTTCCAAAATTCATTGTGAATTGCGGATTCAATATGGCAGACGATTTCTTAGAAAATATTTATATTTTTATGAAGCTCGGTGTCCAGAGATTTCGTCGTCACTGATTTCGACATTGATGCTCAATTTAAAAAAATCAAAATTGTGGATCCAACATGGCGGACGATTTCTTCAAAAATGTGTAAA
Organism: Rhagoletis zephyria; assembly: GCF_001687245.7. NCBI lineage: Eukaryota > Metazoa > Arthropoda > Insecta > Diptera > Tephritidae > Rhagoletis > Rhagoletis zephyria. Next base: position 209,153 of record NW_016157140.1, on the reverse strand, counting down.
TTTTTATGAAGCTTGGTATTTACTCCATATGTATTTGATAGATTTCAATGAAATTTGGTAATTAGGGAATCTCGTCGTCACTAAATTCGAATATTAAAAAAATTTCCAAAATTCAAAATGGCGGATCCAATATGGCGGACGATTTATTAAAAAATGTATAGATTATTACGAAGCTTGGTATCCAGAGCTTTTCGTCGTCATTGATTTCGAAATTGAAATTTAATTTTAAAATATCAAAGTGCCGGATCCAATATGGCGGACGATTTCCACAATTTGTATAGATTGTTATGAAGCTTGGCATCCAGAGATTTTAGTCGTAACTGATTTCAAAATTGATGCTATATTTTCAAAAATTCAAAATGGCGGATCAAATATGGCGTCCCGAACAATATGCGTTTTATTTTTAACGCAATGCATTGCCTTTAGCACCACTCAATTTTGAAAATTTAATTTCAATTTCGTAATCAAAGAAAACGAGGATCTCTGAATACCAAGCTTGATAACAAACTATAATTTAAAAAAGTGGTCTACCATATTGGATCCGCCAGTTTGATTTTTGAAAATTTAATATCAATTTCGAAACCAGTGACGACGAAAATCTCTGGATACCAAGCTTCATAACAATCTATAAATTTTTTAAGATATCTTCCGCCATATTGTATCTGCCATTTTGAATTTTGAAAATTTCATATCAGTTTCGAAATTATTGACAACTAAAACTCTGGATACCAAATTACATTGAAATCTGTCAAACACATATTGATGGCTGAGTGGAAAATCGACCTATCTCGGCAGCCAGTTCGAAAACGCCCTATCTCAGAAAACTTTTCAAAAACGCCCTACTTCATAATTTGATTGAAAAACCCCCTATTTCAGAATTTTATTGAAAAATACCCTATCTCAGAATTCGGTTGAATAACGCCCTATTTCATAATTCGGTTCAAAAAGGCCCTATCTCAAACGAAAATACATTGAAAATAAGCTGAGCTGGGCGTTTTTGAATCGGCAGCTAAGATAGGGCGTTCTTCAACCAAATTCTNTAATTTGATTGAAAAACCCCCTATTTCAGAATTTTATTGAAAAATACCCTATCTCAGAATTCGGTTGAATAACGCCCTATTTCATAATTCGGTTCAAAAAGGCCCTATCTCAAACGAAAATACATTGAAAATAAGCTGAGCTGGGCGTTTTTGAATCGGCAGCTAAGATAGGGCGTTCTTCAACCAAATTCTGGGATAGGTCGTTTTTCAATCAAATACAGAAGTAGGGCGTTCTTGAAAAGTTTTCTGAGATAGAGCGTTGTTGAAAATTTTTCTGAGATAGGGCGTTTTCGAACTGGCTGCCGAGATTGGTCGATCTTCCACTCAGCCATCGATATGGAGTAAACATTTTCGTCCTCCTATATTTCGATTCGTCCCAATAAACGACTTAAGAAATAAATGCTCTGTTTAATGAAGGGGAAAAAGGGGGGACGAGTTCGTGATATTTTTACATTGGCAATTTGTTGGATTTTCGAACTGTTGAGGAGAATTTGCTGTACTCGTTGGAACTTTTTTTATAACTCTAACTAATATAAGAATTTCAAAATTTTTTCAATAAAAAAGCTAATTTATAAAATAGGTATTATACCCATTTTACAAACAACCATATTACTAACAAAACTCGCAAAATAAAGTGCATACCTCACGCCTCAGTTTCCATGCTGACAAAACTATTAGTTGGTAATAAGAATAAAATGGCAAGCTAAACTATTTTATCGTCGCTTCAAACAAAAATTATTTAATTCGACGCACGATAGAAAACCCAACTTTGCGCTTCCGCTTAAGCTGCTGCGTTGCGTTAAAAGTCAAAATGTGTATGTTACATTGTGGACTGGTTTATAAGGAGTATTGGAAAGGTGTGTATGATAAGATTTAAAGACCTTTGCTTTTCTATTTTTGTCGTCGTAATTAGTCACTTTGTCCTTATGTGCGCTGAGATAGGGCGATCTTCCACTCAGGTGTCGCAAAAGGTATGTCACAGATAACGCCTTACTTTCGCTTTACTGCATATAAAAGGATGAAAAATTATCGATATAAGTAGGTATCGATACTTTCGGTTCACTCATATAAGAAGTATCGAAATAGCGATTTGAGTAAACTTATATCGGAACGTCGCTAAACTCACAGTGAAATGTATTTATCGATTTAAATATTTACACATCCCAGTTAAACAAATAAATTCATAAAAAATAAATTAGATTTCAGATGCTTTATAATCAGGGAACGGATTTTTAGGACCTAAAACCCTATAAAAAAGGCAAAATAAAATAACGAAATAGGCTGGAAAAGGCAAAATAAAATAGCGAAAAAGGCAGGAAAAGGCACTAGCTATTGCAAAAAAGGCAAAACAAAATAGCAAAAAAGGCAGGAAAAGGCACTAGCTATTGCAAAAAAAAGCAAAATAAGGCACTAAAAAAAGACAGAAAATACGAAGAACAATCAAAAAATACATTTATTTTAGAAATGTTTATATTAAAAGTAAAAAGAGAAAAACTATGAACTAGTTTCATTATATGAAAAATTTGTACTTTGAATCTTTGACTAATTTACAGGGACCGTAACCGTTATGATTTTTATAATAAAAATCAAAATTTAATCGTTATGTTGCGATTTGTATTTTTTTGATTATTTTTAATGGTTATTTTATGATTTTTATTTTTTCGATCGTTTTTAATCGTTATACTATGATTTTTATTTTTTCGATCATTTTTAATCGTTATTTTATGATTTTTACTTTTTCGATCATTTTTAATCGTTATTCTGTGACTTTTATTTTTTCGATCATCTTTAATCGTTATATTATGATTTTTATTTTTTCGATCATTTTTAATCGTTATTTTGTGATTTTTATTTTTTTCGATCATTTTTAATCGTTATACTATGATTTTAATTTTTTCGATTAAAAATAGCAGTTATTCTTAGTTTTTTAATGTGAAAACCGAATGTGCACAGATATGACTTAAAAAACAGTTTTACAAGGCATGCATATGTACACTAGGATGGTCCAAAAACAGTAAAGTGGAATTGTAATGCTCTCACCCCCTAGGATTGTTCTATATCGAAAAAAGTATACCCCTACTTTTATACCTTTCATGAGCATGAAACGGTATTATAACTTTGGTCGGATGTTTGTAAGTACCACAATTAGAAGAGATAGACCCATTGAAATGTATACTTAAATGAACAGAACGTCGAGCTTCGTCGATTTAGCCATGTCCGTCTGCCCGTCTGTTTGTATGCAATCTAGTCTCTCAGTTTTCGAGATATCCGGATGAGATTTGTTAGGTGGATGTATTTTTATAATGCACTAATCATTTGTCGGAACCGGAAGAATCGAGCCATATAACATATATCTCCCATACAACTGATTGTTCAGTTATGAGAATATCGCAAAAACTGGTATCTGAACAATCAGTGGTATAGGAGATAACGCTTTTAAAGCATAGATTTTCTCAGTAGACTGTGTAAATTCTTGGGTTTTAGCTGTCCATATAAAGGAGTTTCAAAGTAAAACCCCATATCTGAACAATCAGTTGTATGGAGGTAATAAAAAGGTTATAGTGACCCGATCTTTGTTCATTTCACTGTAAACTTTCTGTTGATAAGGAGTGAAAATATTACGAAATTTCATGTTTCTAGCTGCATAAATGGAGAAGTTATAAAAAGAAATCTCATATTTGAACAATCAGTTGTATGGAGGCTATAGGTTATAGCGACCCGATCTTCGCCATTTTATTGTATTTTATTGTAATTATTCTTTTGATAATGGGTGGAAATATTGCGAAATTTCATGTGCGTATCTACATAAATGGAGGAGTTATATCGAAAAATCTTATATCTGAACAATCAGTTGTATGGGAGCGATAGATTATAGTGACCGATCTTTGTAATTTTCACTGTAAGTGTTCTTTTGATAATGGGCGNTAAAAATAGCAGTTATTCTTAGTTTTTTAATGTGAAAACCGAATGTGCACAGATATGACTTAAAAAACAGTTTTACAAGGCATGCATATGTACACTAGGATGGTCCAAAAACAGTAAAGTGGAATTGTAATGCTCTCACCCCCTAGGATTGTTCTATATCGAAAAAAGTATACCCCTACTTTTATACCTTTCATGAGCATGAAACGGTATTATAACTTTGGTCGGATGTTTGTAAGTACCACAATTAGAAGAGATAGACCCATTGAAATGTATACTTAAATGAACAGAACGTCGAGCTTCGTCGATTTAGCCATGTCCGTCTGCCCGTCTGTTTGTATGCAATCTAGTCTCTCAGTTTTCGAGATATCCGGATGAGATTTGTTAGGTGGATGTATTTTTATAATGCACTAATCATTTGTCGGAACCGGAAGAATCGAGCCATATAACATATATCTCCCATACAACTGATTGTTCAGTTATGAGAATATCGCAAAAACTGGTATCTGAACAATCAGTGGTATAGGAGATAACGCTTTTAAAGCATAGATTTTCTCAGTAGACTGTGTAAATTCTTGGGTTTTAGCTGTCCATATAAAGGAGTTTCAAAGTAAAACCCCATATCTGAACAATCAGTTGTATGGAGGTAATAAAAAGGTTATAGTGACCCGATCTTTGTTCATTTCACTGTAAACTTTCTGTTGATAAGGAGTGAAAATATTACGAAATTTCATGTTTCTAGCTGCATAAATGGAGAAGTTATAAAAAGAAATCTCATATTTGAACAATCAGTTGTATGGAGGCTATAGGTTATAGCGACCCGATCTTCGCCATTTTATTGTATTTTATTGTAATTATTCTTTTGATAATGGGTGGAAATATTGCGAAATTTCATGTGCGTATCTACATAAATGGAGGAGTTATATCGAAAAATCTTATATCTGANACCTTTCATGAGCATGAAACGGTATTATAACTTTGGTCGGATGTTTGTAAGTACCACAATTAGAAGAGATAGACCCATTGAAATGTATACTTAAATGAACAGAACGTCGAGCTTCGTCGATTTAGCCATGTCCGTCTGCCCGTCTGTTTGTATGCAATCTAGTCTCTCAGTTTTCGAGATATCCGGATGAGATTTGTTAGGTGGATGTATTTTTATAATGCACTAATCATTTGTCGGAACCGGAAGAATCGAGCCATATAACATATATCTCCCATACAACTGATTGTTCAGTTATGAGAATATCGCAAAAACTGGTATCTGAACAATCAGTGGTATAGGAGATAACGCTTTTAAAGCATAGATTTTCTCAGTAGACTGTGTAAATTCTTGGGTTTTAGCTGTCCATATAAAGGAGTTTCAAAGTAAAACCCCATATCTGAACAATCAGTTGTATGGAGGTAATAAAAAGGTTATAGTGACCCGATCTTTGTTCATTTCACTGTAAACTTTCTGTTGATAAGGAGTGAAAATATTACGAAATTTCATGTTTCTAGCTGCATAAATGGAGAAGTTATAAAAAGAAATCTCATATTTGAACAATCAGTTGTATGGAGGCTATAGGTTATAGCGACCCGATCTTCGCCATTTTATTGTATTTTATTGTAATTATTCTTTTGATAATGGGTGGAAATATTGCGAAATTTCATGTGCGTATCTACATAAATGGAGGAGTTATATCGAAAAATCTTATATCTGAACAATCAGTTGTATGGGAGCGATAGATTATAGTGACCGATCTTTGTAATTTTCACTGTAAGTGTTCTTTTGATAATGGGCGAAAGTATTGCAAAATTTCATGTTCCTAACTGCTTAAATGGAGGAGTTATAGNGTATCTACATAAATGGAGGAGTTATATCGAAAAATCTTATATCTGAACAATCAGTTGTATGGGAGCGATAGATTATAGTGACCGATCTTTGTAATTTTCACTGTAAGTGTTCTTTTGATAATGGGCGAAAGTATTGCAAAATTTCATGTTCCTAACTGCTTAAATGGAGGAGTTATAGCGAAAAATCTCATATCTGAAGAATCAGTTGTATGGGAGCTATGTATATGTTATAGTGGCCCGATTCTTCCGGTTCCGACAAATGATTAGTGCATTATAAAAATACACCCACCTAACAAATCTCATCCGGATATCTCGAAAACTGAGAGACTAGATTGCATACAAACAGACGGACAGATGTACATGTCTAAATCGACTAAGCTCGGCGTTCTGATCATTTAAGTATACATTTCAATGGCTATATCTCTTCTAATTGTAGTACGTGCAAACATCGGACCAAATTTATAATACCATTTCATGCTCATGAAAGGTATAAAAATTGCGGTATACTTTTTTCGATATAGAACAATCCTAGGGGGTGAGAGCATTACGATTCCGACTTTACTGTGTACATAAGCATGCCTTGTAAAACTTTTTTTTAAGTCAAATCTGTGNCGCTTTTAAAGCATAGATTTTCTCAGTAGACTGTGTAAATTCTTGGGTTTTAGCTGTCCATATAAAGGAGTTTCAAAGTAAAACCCCATATCTGAACAATCAGTTGTATGGAGGTAATAAAAAGGTTATAGTGACCCGATCTTTGTTCATTTCACTGTAAACTTTCTGTTGATAAGGAGTGAAAATATTACGAAATTTCATGTTTCTAGCTGCATAAATGGAGAAGTTATAAAAAGAAATCTCATATTTGAACAATCAGTTGTATGGAGGCTATAGGTTATAGCGACCCGATCTTCGCCATTTTATTGTATTTTATTGTAATTATTCTTTTGATAATGGGTGGAAATATTGCGAAATTTCATGTGCGTATCTACATAAATGGAGGAGTTATATCGAAAAATCTTATATCTGAACAATCAGTTGTATGGGAGCGATAGATTATAGTGACCGATCTTTGTAATTTTCACTGTAAGTGTTCTTTTGATAATGGGCGAAAGTATTGCAAAATTTCATGTTCCTAACTGCTTAAATGGAGGAGTTATAGCGAAAAATCTCATATCTGAAGAATCAGTTGTATGGGAGCTATGTATATGTTATAGTGGCCCGATTCTTCCGGTTCCGACAAATGATTAGTGCATTATAAAAATACACCCACCTAACAAATCTCATCCGGATATCTCGAAAACTGAGAGACTAGATTGCATACAAACAGACGGACAGATGTACATGTCTAAATCGACTAAGCTCGGCGTTCTGATCATTTAAGTATACATTTCAATGGCTATATCTCTTCTAATTGTAGTACGTGCAAACATCGGACCAAATTTATAATACCATTTCATGCTCATGAAAGGTATAAAAATTGCGGTATACTTTTTTCGATATAGAACAATCCTAGGGGGTGAGAGCATTACGATTCCGACTTTACTGTGTACATAAGCATGCCTTGTAAAACTTTTTTTTAAGTCAAATCTGTGCACATTCAGTTTACACATTAAAAAACTAAGAATAACTTCTATTTTTGATCGGAAAAACTAAAATCATAGTATAACGATTAAAAATGATCGAAAAAATAAAAATCATAAAGTAACGATTAAAAATGGTCGAAAAAATAAAAATCATAAAATAACGATTATTTTTGATCGAAAAAAAAAAANACTATAACGATTAAAAATGATCAAAAAAATAAAAACCATAAAGTAACGATTAAAAATGATCGAAAAAATAAAAATCATAGTATTACGATTAAAAATGATCAAAAAAATAAAAATCATAAAGTAACGATTAAAAATGGTCGAAAAAATAAAAATCATAAAATAACGATTATTTTTGATCGAAAAAAAAAAAATCAAAGAATAACGATTATTTTTGATTGAAAAAATATAAATCATAAAATAACGATTATACAATGATTTTTTAATAAGAATCCTTCATGATAACGATTATTTTCGGTCCCTGCTATTTTATCCTTTTGAGTTTCTAACTCATAAAACTTTAATCTGTATAGTTGTAGTAACATTGGACCACAAATTGCATTTCGAAGTTTTCTGGCAGCATTTTCATTCGATTTTCGCGAAGAAAAGCCTTGAATGTACTTAATGTGTGCTCGACGTAAGTTGATAGAGTGGAGCCCAATTTAAATATGGAACGTTTGAAACGTTCATATTATCAGGATGAAGGGCGTTTTCCTCGCCCTTTACAATTTTGTCCACACCCCTTATTGTCTCCAAGCCTACGTTAGCTAAGAAAACGGCTTTGAGTTTTTCCAACACCAATTTGGCAAGAGGTCCCTGCGCTTCTATAAGCCGCATGGGCATGTGTATATTTTTTAATCTTAAAAAAAAATTGTAAATGCGATAATCACTTTTTTAAAGGTAGAAAAGTTAAAAAATGGCAAATATCTTAAAAAAGGCAAAAAAGGCAAATATCTTAAAAAAGGGCAAAAAAGGCAACATCAAATGTGTATATATGGAATCAGGGAAAGCTAAATCGTGGACATTCTTAATCGAATATACTCTATCTCTTTAGCAGAAAAAAAGGCAATTTCCATAAAATCCGTTCCCTGCTTATAAATGGTTGGTTTTAATTATATGAAAATTACTGATATCAAACACTGTTTCAACTAACAGCTGCTCATTTGGTGTGAAAGGCGTTTTCATTACATAATAAAAATAAAAAAAATTTCAGGTAACACTGTCACCGTTTTTGAAATATTTACATTTTTTTTTATTAAAAAATCGTGCATTTTCATGTATTTTCTTTAACTGCATCTACAAACCGGGTAAATTTTTTATGTAAAATACTTCCAGACAGTTGCTTCTCCATACTCAAATGCAATGTAGTTAAAATATATTAAGGAACCATCATAAAATTAGGACAATTTTGGGATTTTTAATTTTTGATATTGACCAACTTTCTCTGGTGAAAAAAAAAAATTACTGAGCTATAACTTTACATTACATAAAAAAATTGCTAATTTAATAAAGATTTCAGGAAGGTGCCACTCTTACTGTTTCGAATAGAAAAAAAAGTTATTATCGCTTTTGTCGGCAAAGGACTGAGTGCTAGATTTTTTCTACTGTGGCTGTCTTAAGGACAAAATTTATTCAAAAACAATTCAAAACGAAGAGCATTTACGGGAACAAATAAATGGAGCTGCTGCTGAGATAGCCCAATTGAGTTTAAGATTTCTAAAAGCGTCTTTTCTTAAAAGGTGCCGAGCTTGTATTAGAGTAGAAGGTCCCCAATTTGAGCATATTTTATCCATAAATGAATAAATTTTTCTTCCAACAACTCATGTATCCTTCACAAAAAATATTGATAGATATAGCCTTTGTTATAGACCCTAGTCCGAATTCCGGTAAGTAACATAAAATAATGTCAGGAGCAGGTAATAATGTACCTTTGTATTATTTAGCATGTCATTGGTCGGTAACAAGAGCAACTTAAATTTAAATTTGTTAAATACATTCTAGCGTGTCTCAGTCCTTTGCCCACAAAAGCGGCTATTTTTTTCTAATCGAAACAGTAAGAGTGGCACATTTCTGAAATCTTTATTAAATGAGCAATTTTTGTATGTAATGTTATAGGTCAGTAAAGTTTTTTTCACCAGAGATAGTCAAAGTTGGGGAAGAAAATATCAAAAAGTTAAAAATCCCAAAATAGTCCTAATTTTATGATGGTTCCTTAATATATTTTAGCTACATTCCATTTGAGTATGGAGAAGCAACTATCTAGAAGTATTTTACATAAAAATTTACTAAGCATAGCCTGGTTTGTAGATGCAGTTAAAGAAAATACATGAAAAAGGCACGATTGTTTTTTTTTAAATGTAAATATTTCAAAAACGATGACACTTTTACCTGAAATTTTTTTGTTTATCAGAGAGCTCACCCCCCTAGGGATACGATATCGAACCGAAATTATCGATATGGTACTCATTTTAAGTATCGCTTGAAAAATATTGGGTACCCATTAATATCGCAATAAAAAGACTCGATATCGCAAATATCGATACCAAAGTTCAAAACAGATATCTGAGAAAGTGATTAGAAACCTCCGAGCGTATTTCTGCGATAAAAAACAGCTTCTCATAAAAACGCCCTTTGTGGAACAACATCAAGGCGCGCGCAACAAATCGAAGGAGAAGCTCGGGTCAGATAAGTCTTGAAAGCAATTTTTTCGCATTCTCTTTGTGTGTTCTATTTGTTTCCAGACGCGTCAACTTTTATTGAATTCAAGTTCGGTGTTCTTTAAATGGGAGGTAGCTGCACTCTTCCCCTTTCTTCTCACCTCCTTCGCCTTGGAACGAGCAGACTTGAAAGCAAGACGTGACGTGTCTGAAAGCTGACTAATTTGAGCTTATGACAGTCGATATGATACTAGGATTCCGGTACTCGATTCCAAAAAATATCGTTTTAAAACTATCGAGTAAAAAATATCGGTATGGAATGCCAAAAGTATCGATATGGTATCGTATCGTATCGAAATTCGTGTCCCTTCACCTCCCCCACCTACCTTTCCCTAAAAGTTTGGCACGTTACTTCTGAGACACCCTGTAGAAATCTTCTTGCCCTATTTTTGTGTTCCTTGTTTACTTAAAGTTCTCGCTTTAAAAAGCAAATCATACGTTGTCATTAAATGTAACGCTTTTTTATTAGTTGTATAAGTATCTAACGTGAAGTATGTATAAATTTATTTGTTTTTGTAAAGCAAGAAAAATAAACCAATCTCAATATACCTCCCAAAAACTTAGTATAATATAAATTTTGTTATTATTTTTAATTGGTACAACAAAAAATACATGATACTTTTCATAACTTTTTGGATTCTTTCTGATTTTTTTTTAGATAATTACTTGATAAATACTTATGATTTGTATTTTGCTGTTTGAGAGGCTAAGAAGTGTGATACGGATAATTAATCACATTAATGCAAGTTTCCTTGAATTTCTTTTTCGATTTGAGTATCATTCTTACACACCATTAAATTTTCAGTCAAAAAAATGTTGCAAATTCGAAAAAATTCGAATCAAATCGAATTTTCACCACAAATTGCGAATCGAGTAATCGAATGATCGGGTAATATTCGAAATTCGGAAAAAATCTTAATTAAACCCCCCATTAACCATCCCTACTGACTACACCAGTGTTGCCGCGAATCATTTTTTAGTGGTAGCAAAATTAATTTAAAAACAGGGCTAAAAAGAGCTAAAAAAGTCGTTGTGGCTAAAAATGGTAGCCAAAATTTTGTACACATATACATACATAAGAAATGGTATAGAAAAACAATGAACTCTGGAAAAAAAGCTAAGATTTTGTCCAACCAAAAGCCTTTTTGTATAAAAGGGGAAACATACGACACCAGCTTGCTGACTCCATCAAGTGTTTGTACCATCAGGCTCGAAGCATATAACTTACCAGCATGCTGGTATAATATTTATTTCTTTACAAATGTGGTCTGGGAAAGATCGAAATGATTAGAGCCGAAATTTCATAATTTTTCTACCATTTTGCTAAACATTGCTTTTTTTAAATTCACAACTGCAATATCGTGAACTTAATCTCCACAAACACAGCTTTGACTCATAATATGCAAGAAATTTCCGCTAAAATACTTTTTACTTAGAAACATGAGCTAATTTCACTACTCACGACACCAGCATGCTGGCACAATCATAAAATTTTCAAATAGTTTTTGAAGTCGCACCAGCAGCTGGTACAATCACACCACAAGAACATACACGGTCAATCGACATCATGGGCCGTTTAACAAATTATGCATATATAAAAACGTAAGGAACCTACGATACATATACATATATATAAATTCATCCTTACATAAATGAAAAAAAATGACATCAAATTCAGCATATACAACTTTTTCATACCAAGTATGAATAAATTCCTCAAGGAGCTAAAAAAAGGGCTAGGGGCAATTTTAAATTTATGTGGCCAAAAACAGTATGTGGTAACTAAATCTAGCCACCAAAGGGCTTAAACGGAAACACTGGTTGACACATTTTTGACACTTGTGAGAGAGTAACTTATTTTTACGCTCTAATTACCGAAACAGCCCGGAGAGCGTTTGGAACAAACCTAATATGTATATGAATAGTTGCCAACTTGGTGCTTTAAGCACCAGATTTAGTGTTTTTTGAAAATTAAAACGCCAAAAAAATTATTTAGTGCTTAGTGCATTTCTTAGTGCTTTTTCCCTGAACTNGAATAAATTCCTCAAGGAGCTAAAAAAAGGGCTAGGGGCAATTTTAAATTTATGTGGCCAAAAACAGTATGTGGTAACTAAATCTAGCCACCAAAGGGCTTAAACGGAAACACTGGTTGACACATTTTTGACACTTGTGAGAGAGTAACTTATTTTTACGCTCTAATTACCGAAACAGCCCGGAGAGCGTTTGGAACAAACCTAATATGTATATGAATAGTTGCCAACTTGGTGCTTTAAGCACCAGATTTAGTGTTTTTTGAAAATTAAAACGCCAAAAAAATTATTTAGTGCTTAGTGCATTTCTTAGTGCTTTTTCCCTGAACTAAAATTTCTCCGATATAGTCAAAACCTGAAATAATTTGAAATATTTAAAGCTGTGGCAGAACTGAATCTACAAATTTAAGTGCACTAAAACACAACCGTGATTGATAAAAAGCTGAAGTTGCAAATTCATGCTTGCCTCCCAAGCAGTTGTGGTCAAATTTGAAACGGTTGATTGCTAAATGAGTTCTTTGTATCCAAAAACTGTCCATCGAATAATGGTGGATTGGTTCCAAGGAGCGTACCTGTTAAGTCTTACTTGGCAGAAAAATTTAAATTCAATTCAGTCTTTGAGGACGACGTAGCTAAGTGCGTTCTTCGGATAAAATCAAATGCCGTGGTTGCAGATGAGCTCCCTATTAAATTCATTAAGATTATTTTACCATATATATTGAGTAGTTTTACGCACACAATTAATCACTGCTTTACTACTTCATCTTTCCCTGCCGCATGGAAAGTAGCCACTGTTACACCTATAGCTAAAAAACCGGGTGCCCCTTCCCCGTGTCATTTTAGGCCATTAAGCATTTTACCGGGACTTTCCAAAGTATTCGAAAGTCTTATAGTTATGGATTTTATTGAAAAGAATAAGCTGCTGAGTCAACTTCAATCTGGTTTCAGGCCCCATCATAGTTGTCCAACGGCAATTGTAAAAGTGTTGGATGATATTCGTCACCCTTTCGATCAAGGCCACCTTACCTTGCTTTGCCTACTCGATTTCTCCAAAGCCTTTGGTTCCGTTAATCACACATTGTTGTGTAATAAGTTAGATAACTATTTTGGGTTCAGTGAAAGCGCAGTAAGGCTGCTTAAAGATTACTGAAGTAATAGATTCCAAAAAGTTAAGTCTGATAATAAGCTCTCTGAACTTGCCCGCATCTCTTCAGGCGTGCCACAAGGCTCCATTTTTAACCCTCTACTATTTAGTATATTTATCAACGATATATTTACGAGATGCTTAAATGCCCATGTACATGCGTATGCAGATAACGTTCAACTGTATCTCTCCAACAGAATAGGGTTGGTCGAAGACCTTAGCTACAGACTAAATGAGGATTTGCACGAGATACGTATACGGTCTGAAGAAGTTTGACCTTCTTTCTTTGTTGAGAAACTCGATACTTGGCTGCGACTTACAAAATTTCTTAAATGCCGGGAACTGCATCTTTATCTTTAAGCTAATTACTCATGGGAAACCGGAATACCTATATGAAAAACTGATATAAATGCTCTCGCTCTTTAACCCTAATTTTGCCCAAGTTCAACTACTTATGCTCGTCCCGACTGTTTTTCGGTAACGCTGTTAGACTTTGGAACTCCCTTCCTCAGTCGCTAAGGAAGTAATTGTCTAGAGGCAGCTTCAAGAACCTTATACTTCCGTATTTCTCTAAAAATTTCTTGAAAACGTGGTTATTGACTATTGCAAGCTAAATTATGTTTATTCATGTTTATTTATTTTTCTGTTTTTCTAATTAATGTTTTCAATTATTAAATATTTTATCTGTGTATTTTTAATTGTTAATGTATTTAATTTCTTAAAATTCTTCAAATTTTGATTTTTTACCACCTGAGTAAAACCCATCGTTTCTTGGTGCTGAATCCAAATCTGGCCGCACAATTGCTCTACTAGCACTAGAATTTTGAGATATCTTAACCTCAAAGCGCCAAAGACACGGTTTTTGGCAATATTTGAGATTATATTATGAAAACATCAACTTTTTTTGCTCATTTATACTTAGGGCACCATTTAGTATTACTCTTCCTCCTTAAAATTCATTTTCGGTTGTTGCGATTCGATTTTTCTTTCTCGAGATATACCAGTTTTAATGTGCAGTACTTCTGTATTACGTCGCAAGCATGAGTCATCATAGCATGTGTAGAGACTATTCAATCGTTATGAGCTAAAAAGTTTTGCGTATTGATCTATGTATGTATGTATACTTAATTTTATTGTATTGTTAATTTTTATAAGCGAGCGCACTTGTGCACAAGGGTATTATAACTTTGTTCACATAACGGTTGTTTGTAACACGCAAAACGAATCGAGATAGATATAGACAAATTTATACATAAATGATCAGAATGAAAAGAGAAATCGATTAAGCGGTGACTGTCTGTCCGTCCGTCCGTCCGTCTGTGCACACGATAACTCGAGTAAAAATTGAGATATCTTAACGAAACTTGGTA
>NW_016157140.1:194207-194392 GCF_001687245.7 Rhagoletis zephyria | reverse complement strand
TCGGTAACCGTTCTACCAATTTGTACCAAACTCGGTATGGTTATTGTACTTGCCACGTGTAAGCAAAACGTTGAAAAATATTGGAATCGGATTCAAATAACGACCACTTTTCATATAACGGCAAATTTCAGAAATGCTTGAAACTTCAATATTTCGAAATTTAAGGACGCTAATTTACTCAAAAT
>NW_016157140.1:183332-193626 GCF_001687245.7 Rhagoletis zephyria | reverse complement strand
CTTTTCATTCTGATCATTTATGTATACATTTGTCTATATCTATCTCGATTCGTTTTGCCTGTTACAAACAACCGTTATGTGAACAAAGTTATAATACCCTTGTGCACAAGTGCGCTCGGGTATAAAAAAAACAGCCTTTGATAAAAAAAAATTGGTGTTTTTAGTGTGGTAAAGCGCTTTATTTCCAAGTTTTTGGTGCTTTTTGAAAATAAAAGTTGGCAACAATGTGTATATGTATTTGGAAATATACATTTTTGAACGCTGTAGTCAAGGCGAATTTATATAAGGTGGTGTTGTTTCATCAGCTGTGAGTAGTGTTTGATTGTCAAAATTTTGTATTTCGCTAGTGAGTGAGTGAAAACGTGAGAGTGTTTGTATTTTCTGTCGCCCTTTTTCCTTCGGCGAAGAATAGCTGAAATTTGACAACGGCCCGCTAAAAGCAAAAACAGAATACAAGTAATTGTTGTATTTGTTGAATCGATACCACCTTATATATATTCGCCTTGGCTGTAGTGTTAAAACAAATTTTTGCCTTTTGTGATTGGCTGAAGCAGACAACTTTCTGATGCTGAATGGCTATGCATCTAGCTCAATACACAAGCCAAGATATCTTTTCATAAGCCAATATAACTAATTATGTTGGATAAGTCTTCTATACAAATTAAGCTAATATCTTAAATCATATACATATGTAATACTCCTATATTGGCAGTAAGAGCTAGTACCGTCCGAAAACATTACAGTATAGATATATCAATAAACACGTACGAAAGAAAAGGAAATAAACACCCTGTAGGGAAACTCCGAACTGGTGAACCAAAATTTGTAGTTTCTTACGAGATTAGAAATCTATATCTAAAATGACGAATTCAGAACTGGTTCAAAACTATAGAAAAAGGGATGCAGAACGAACTAGATCTCATCTGGCAAATTTTGAACTAGTTCGAAACAACTGAAAAAGGGATGCAGCGGGGGGCTTGTTTACTTTAAACAGATTTTTACTTGGCGGGTTTTTCGCTCAAATACACTTTCAGTCTGCACGTCGCAGATGCTTTTTCGTAGTTTGGTAATACAAAACTAAAATTTGTGTTAACATCTTAACATTTTGGGACCTTCTGGAATATAACCAATAACAGTCAGTACCTCTGCAAATTCAGCTACAGCCAAAGGTATGTAAACGTGTTTTCAAATGCACAATTTAATTTACATTCATTCAAACAAATTTCATTTCAGATTGAAAATACCCTGTGGGGAAAATCTCTAGTTTTGAACTGGTGCGCTTCTAGTACATTTAGAACCCCTACTAGTTCGCGATAAATCTCTTTTGCATGCAAACAACTGGCGAATTTAACACGGCGATGTCATAGGAACTGGAAATTGTCCCCCGCTGCAGTACCTTTTCTATAGTTCAGAACCAGTACTAAATTCGACATATGGAATCTAGTTCGCTTTGCATCCCCTTTTCTATAGTTTCGAACCAATTGTAAACGAAAAAAGTAACAAGATGTTTTCTTTTTGGGTTACCATGGTAGCATTTTTTAATTATTTGCAGAGAAATGTATTTTCAAGCTGAAATCAAATTAGTTTGAATGAACGTAAATTAAATTTTGCATTTGAAAACACGTTTACATACGTTTGGCTGTAGCTGAATTTGCAGAGGTGCTGTCTGTTATTGGTTATATTCCAGAAGGCCACAAAATGTTAAGCTGTTAACACAAATTTTAGTTTTGTATTACCAAACTATGAAAAAGCATCTGCGACGTGCAGACTGAAAGCGTATTTGAACGAAAAACCCGCCAAGCAAAAATCTATTTAAAGTAAACAAGCCCCCGCAGCATCCCTTTTTCAGTAGTTTCGAACTAGTTCAAAATTCTCCAGATGAGATCTAGTTCGTTCTGCATCCCTTTTTCCATAGTTTTGAACGAGTTTTAAATTCGTCATTTTAGATATAGATTTCTAAAATGGTTTTTTTTAAAGTACCACATATCACTGCTTTTGAACTGGTGGCGATCTAGTTACTATCGGACTGGTTCGTTTTTGGCGATAAAGATCTAGCACGGAACTACAAATTCGGTTCACCAGTTCGGGGTTTCCCTATAGGGTACATTTCTTTGCAAATAATTAAAAATTGCTACCATGGTAACCCAAAAAGAAAATATATGGTTACTTTTTTCGTTTACAACTGGTTCTGAACTATAGAAAATGGGGTGCANCGGTTCACCAGTTCGGGGTTTCCCTATAGGGTACATTTCTTTGCAAATAATTAAAAATTGCTACCATGGTAACCCAAAAAGAAAATATATGGTTACTTTTTTCGTTTACAACTGGTTCTGAACTATAGAAAATGGGGTGCAAAGCGAACTAGATTCCGTATGTCGAATTTAGGACTGGTTCTGAACTATAGAAAAGGTAATGCAGCGGGGGACAGCTTCCAATTCCTATGACATCCCTGTTAAATTGGCCAGTTGTTTGCATGCAAACGAGATTTATCGCGAACTATGTAGTAGGGGTTCTAAATGTACTAGAAATGCACCAGTTCAAAACTTGCAATTTTCCCCACAGGGCATGTACATAACACATACACATAAACGGCACTCACGTACACAATACATTTATAAAAACGGTGTGTTTGATCGCACCCTTAAACGATGTTTCCACGGCAAGTGATTCGCTCTCATATTTGTAATTCGCTCTCTCATTCGTGATTGGCACCCCAATTACGAACCGAATCATGTAATTCGCCATACACAATTTTTAGAGCGAATCGCTTCATTCGTAGGTGATTCAGATCCAATCAAGAACAAATCGTTGTCTTCTCTAATTTTTATCGATAACGGCTGTCAAAACACATAGACCACACACATCTCCACCAGCACAAACATTGAAAAAATAGTTAGATTCGTTAAAACTATTGATTTAGCTAATTAACCACTACAAATTTTTTCTCCACCGTTAAAATGCACAATTAACAGCACATTAAACATTAAACAAAAGGAAAGAACAAGAAGCAGAGATGCAAAGTGAATCACGAGTGTGTCGTGTAAACAGGTTCATTCGCCGTTCATAACACTGTGAGACAAATGGTAGGGGTCAGTGATCGGGAAGGGTTCAAACTACCGGGGAAAGTTATATCGGTAAAAAAGAAGTTATACGTGTCCCGGCGTTTCGCTGGGTCACGTCTAGGAATCGAGATATATCGATTTGAAGTTACCCTGCAGGGAAAGCTACCAGTTGTAAACTAGAATGCTACCAGTTTGCTTTTCAGCCCAACTAGTTCACGTTGCATACTTTTTCAGTGTTAGCCACTGGTATTTTTAACATGGCGATGTCAGAGGAGATGCCAATTGTCCGCTCCTGCATCAGTCCCATACCAGATAAATACCAGCTCGCTGGGATTAAAAAAATTGTAGTCCAATAATACTCCAAAATCACCATATTTGGACCACACAAATCTGCGTCAGTTTATACCAGTTAAATACAAGTTCGCTGGGATTAAAAAAATTTTAGTCCAATAATACTCCAAAATCACCATATTTGGACCATACAAATCTGCGTCAGTTTATACCAGTTAAATACCAGTTCGCTGGGATTAAAAAAATTGTAGTTCAATAATACTCCAAAATCACCATATTTGGACCATACAAATCTGCGTCAGTTTATACCGGTTAAATACCAGTTCGCAACGATAAAAAAATTCTAGTCCATTTTTAGTCTGAAATCACCACTTTAGACGATTGGATTAACAGAAAAAAATAAATAAAAAAGCGCAAATGAATTTTTTAGATTAACTTATTTCATCATTTTCAGCTTTTATTTGAAATGTTTCTTATTGTTTTTTAATTAATAGCTAAAACAAACAAATGCTCTTAAAAGTTAAATATTTAGCACGAACTATAACTACTATAAGTTTTGTTATAAAACGTTTAGGAATTACTTTTATGTAGATCTTATGAAAACAACAATTATTTTAACTGTATAAAAAAAAACTAACTTTCAAATTTTTATTATTTTTTTATTATAAAAAAACAAATTTAGACCGCAATTCTTTTTGTATAAAATACAAAAGATTAAATATTCTTTCACACATTGCTTTAGAAAGCTAAGGCAACAACTCTTATTAAAAATGAATTAATACTTCAAATTAATAATTCATTGAGATGCTGTGATTTGGTGTTCATTCGAACTTATTGCAATGTCTTAGGCTATTAAAATTAAAAAATTGAATCACATGATTTTTTTATTAAACTAAGGCATTAACTTCTATTTGCACTTTGAAAAATTTCTTTAATATAATAATTACACAGGTTTACAAAAAAAAAAGTGTATGCATATTAAACCAAACCTATATATCCCTATGTTATTCGACATGCTAAATGCGAATCCGAGGTCCGTTAGCCTCCATCGTGGTCATTTGAAGGTCAAGTAGGGAAAAATTCCTTGAATAAACCTGAAAATTCAATAAAATTCATCGGAATTTGACCTTGGGATGACCTTGGCATGACCTCCAGATGACCTTGAGGAATCAGGGGACCTCCATACTCGGTTTCAGTGACAATAAAAACAAATTATTTTTTTTAATTTTTATTGAATAAATTTTATGTCCTATTTGACCTTCAAATGACCTCGAAGCTGACATTATGGAGGTTAACGGACCTCGGATTCGGGTTCAGCGAATGTAAAACCGAATGTATATGAATTTTAAGGTTTATTCAATGAATTTTTCCCTACTTGACCTTCAACTGACCACGAACCTGACGTGGTGGAGACTAACGGATTTCGGATTCGCATTCAGCGTGTCGAATAACATAGGGATATATAGGTTTGGTTTAATATGCATACACTTTTTTTTTGTTAACCTGTGTAATTAACTTTGCTTTCACTTCATGAGTTTGTTACGTAATAATTCTTTATTGTGGTTTTCTAAAATAAAAGTAAGCGTTAACGTACATTAATGTATAAAACTGCTAACAAACGAAAAATTTCTCCATCGTTTTCCAAATATTAACAAAAATAATATCTTCAAAAAATTAATTTTAAATTCGTTTTAAACGGTCAGTATACTGCTATTAAAAGTTATAGGGAAATCATTTTCTGTTTAGTCTAAATAAATAATTTTTACTTTCTGCAAAATTTAAAATTTCTTAAATTTGTATTAAAAACTCAGCCTTTTCAATAAAACCTTTTAGAAAATATTTCAGTTTGCAGTTTTGTAACGCATTGAATTTCAGTATAATAAAGTGCAAATTTTAAGTTTTTGTTATATATTTTTTTGTTGTTGAAGGTGTTAGCCATTTTTTCCATAAAACGTATCTTTTTGTATGGAAGAAAATCACCAACATTTTTAACAAAAAATAAATAAATTAACAAATATCCACGGTACGTGATAGGTATTTCAAACTTTATTATACTAAAATTCAATGGCTACAAAGCTGCATACTGAATTTTTTTCTAAAAAGTTTTATTGAAAAGGTAAAATGTTCAATGAAAATTTTAAGGATTTGTACTTTGCAAAAAGCTTCGAACTCTGAGTTTTATTAATTAATGGCCTTATTCATAAAAAATAAAGTAGCTTTATAAAAGGTTTATAAATTGAAAAATTTATGAAAACGTCAACTTATAAAGCTTTTTAAACATACTTTATTTTTTATGAATAAGGCCATAAATCTTTAAAATTCAATTTCCCTATAATTTAGGGAAGCGTTATATTTTTTTGTTTTTGTTCATTCAAACTAATGTTTTGAATATCTTAATCTAAAAAACTACAAACTATTGAGACCATGTATTAAAAAGACTACATACTCATTATCCAAAGGAATAACTATGGATGGTTTGCCCACCCCTATTAGGACGATTCCTGAGAAGATTTCGGCTCAATGGCCTTTTTTGAAAAAAACGCTTTTTGTTTAGTTGAAGTGCTTTTCTCAGCTGCGTTTCCGGGTCGTCCGGGCTACTCAAGCTTGTTATTGATTCTGAAATAAAATAGGTTACATACACATGTTAATTTAATATTTACACTTGTTATTAAATAAAATGTTTACCTATTAATACTTGATACAAATTTTTGAACTCTTTGAGACTCTTCTTGCCGTGAGTTCCATCAACGTTATAATTCATTATTATATCGTTAGTAAAAACATTTTTTAGGTTTTTACTAATAGAGTACTGAAGCATACTTCTGATTGTGGATATCTATCAAAAAATATAATATTTTCATACATACATAAATATTACTATACGTTTGTATTTTTTTGATCGCAGACAACTAATACTCACCATAATAGAGCGAGTTTCTGGTATGACTTTATGGTTAATATTTGTTAAATCTTCTGTTGAATTTAATGGGAAAAAGGATTTCATTGAAACCACCAGAGAATCTTGTCGTACTAGTTTCTGTGTAATTACTTTTTGCTCCGCCAGCGCCGACATTACAGCAACGTTCTGCGAAGTCATACAAGCTACATAAAACAAGGTTTAAATTAAAATAAGCACCACAAATAAATGTGAGAAAAATCTTACATTTAAGTTCATGTTTCAAGCTTTCAACCGATTCTGAAAAATAACACATTACGATTTATTTTATTTAGTTATATAGTGAGTTCATATTGATAAATTAGAAAGTGTTTACATAAAAAATAATAATACGTATGACGTACCTTGCAAAGTTGTCAGTTTTTTATGAAAAGACTTGCAATCCTCGCATTCTGGCTTTTTAGCTGGAAATAAAATTAGTGTAAATACACGTATACATATTTATAAAGGTATGTTCTATGAAACCAAGGCAGATTTATATAAGGTGTAGCGTTTGATTGTCAAAATTTTGAATTTCGCTAGTGAGTGAGTGAAAACGTGAGGGTATTTGAATTTTCTGTCGCCCTTTTTGTTTCGAAAAAGGATAGCTGAAATTCGACAATCGCCCGCTAAATGCAAAAACAAAATACAAGTAATATTTGTATTTATAGAATAGATACCACCTTATATGAATTCGCCTTACGTATATGAAACTTACAACATGATGGTGTGTTCTCCATGTTTGCAAATCGTACGCGTTTTATGTCTTTAGGCATTGTTAGGGTATATGTATTTTTACAGCTGGAAGCGTTTATTAAAGTGGTTATATAAAAGTGATTAATAACAATGTAGCAATGGTAGCAAAAGTATGTTATTCTCATATGGAAGACCTATCAGTTTACACTCTATATCCTCGATAGAATACATAATTTCAACGTCATTTGGTGAGGTGTCTGCCAAGCATATCCCTATAGTCATGGAATCAATTGGATCAAAAAAAAAACTTCTCAAATTTTTAAACTTTTTCCCTATTACTAACTCTCTGTCACTTGAAAACCCTTGAATTTCTATCGGTATATAAGGTCTTATGAGACAGAAGCAGTCAGGTTTTTTTGACGTAAATATACTGTCTTTAAAAAAGAAGCATAAGCCCTTACTTTTGAAAACTTTGAACCCTTTCGGCTTTTCCTTTACTATGAAACTGTCTTGATTTACACTATTTACAATTTGTTGGAGGATATGTGTTGGTTTTTTAACATATTTTTTTAATATTTGTAAATAGTTCTCAAAATCATAAGCCGAATAACTCGACAATAGCCCTAATGATTTTATGTTTTCCGTTAAGTGCAATAATTGATGAACGTTGTGAGTTACACTACAATCTCCAAAAACCTGCGAAAAGTTTACAACAAACAATGAAAGCATGTTATTTGCAACCGACAGATTGTTCATGTAAGATTTGGGGCAAAAAAGTAGCCTACAGGCACAGTGCAAAAGCAAAAATTCGTAATACACGTCATCACGAACATTGTCTTTGAAGATAAGAATACCCGTATAGAGTAGCACTTGGCGAAATTCTGTTGCTTTCCAGTTTAGTATTTCATCCATGGACCTGGGTTTCCTTACGAATTCTTTAGTTATAAAGGGAGATAAAGATTTTAAAATTTCAGACATATTTTTCTTTTTTATTTTCTCTACCTTTACATTCACTTTATCTTGAAGTAATCGCAACAAAAATTTTCGCATTACTCCCAGGTCTAGTAAATGCATGCTGTCTAAAGCTATTTGCGTTATCATTTTCACACCAATGTTTTCTAGAGGAGTCATGGTATTTCTGAATTTCTTAATGTGATGTCCTGCATATTTCCTCCTTAAAAAATCGTCATCAGTTAATAACTCTCCTGGTTCTGAACTATATACCAGGACATTATTCAACTTTCTTCCGATTTGTGTACATTTGCCACAACCATGAGAAGATACATGACTGGGCGTACCACAAACAAAAGCTCTGGCAGGAGCATCACAAACTAATGCCCTTATTTCAACTGCGACGAACTTTCCACTCACGTTAATATTATTTTGTAATATGCCTTGCATTTCCATCACAAAGGGATTCAAAAACTCAGATACATCATTTGGTTTTTTATTTCCTACATAAATGCCGATGGGAAATACAGAGACTTCTTTAAAGTCCACTAGTCTTACCAAAATTGGCCACAATTGAGCCCGAGGGCTTTTAAATAATGGCTAACCATCAATATTAATGTCTATCAAAATCTTATCAACGTCACCAATTATATAGGAAACTTTCTCCAGCTGAGTACTTAAGCCAATATGACAATATAAGCCTGGTTCAACATTGCCAATGACTGCCTTTTGTCTTTTTTTAGAAAAAAGCGTTTCCGCACATCTCGGTACATCTAAATTTTTTTTAAGTTTCTGGACAAGTACTTTCATTTTCTACAACCGGCAGAGGAGAGGCTACGTCGACATTTGTGCCTGCGTCATTTTCTTCTAAGAGATCTGGCCGACAAGCTTCAGAATTTCTGTGGGATTCTTCATCGATTAAACTATTTACATACAACTCTCTTTGATTTTTAATAAGTCTTTTCACATGCCTTTTGCTACTCATTTTAATAAAAAATTTAACTCACTTTAAACCACAAAATATTTTTAGCACACTTCCAACAAACAAATTACGCATTAGAATTCTTTAGAATAGAGATAAAGTAGATATGTGCTTATGCATTTGCATAAGATAGTAATCGATTCTGCTTTTATCGGCTACACTTCAAACGAACCGGCGATTATCGATACTGTTCACACAACAAGCAGATAGTTGAACATTTGAAACTCAAAAAATCACTAATACTTCCACAAAAATCACTATTTTCTCTCATTTACCGTATTAAGTCTTATTATAAATCATATACTTTTACAATTTAGCACAATTAAAACACGTTTCCTAACGAAAAATTTAATATTAACAAAATTGGCCTATTTGACATTTTCTTTTAACATCCAATTCGGCTTTGTTTACTGTTTGTACATAAATGTCTTCGAAGCCAGGATGGCGGAATTTTACATTAGGGCTATTCGCGATCCGGTTAACCCAGAAAAGTTGGGGAACGCAACTATTAATAGAATTGCATTAAATTCGATAAATTCTTACTACCCTTTCATCGAAAGAGCTCCTCAATCGATAACCTCAATTTTGATAATCGGGTAGGGCTGCCACTACAGAAAATTTGTCGGTATCAAAAATGCTACCAGGTAAGAGTGCAAAATACCAAACCTTTTTTTCATCATTAAAATATTGTATATTAATAAATTAATATGTGAAAAAACCAAATCGCGTACTTAGTTCGTTTAAATAAAATATTGCATTAAGAAAATATTAAGCATTTGTAATAAAATTTATAAATAATAGTAATAATAAATAAAACAAATAAAAAAACATGTTTTCGTGGCTAATTCATATTGTAATGATCATCCTTGAATTCTTAATTGCATTTCATTTGCATTCGTAAAGCATTATCGGCTACCAAAAGTAAAATTGGGCATATTCATTGTCAAAATTAAGTTGGCACTTAGGTAATTCTCTAGGGTGGGGTAACAACCCCTAAAAAAGGTGCGGAAAAGTCGGAAGGGGTACAAAACGAAGCGTTTCGGCCCCCCTAATAACAATCCGGAGGGGCGGAGATAATATTATTAACCATTTAAAAGTTATGAACTTTTGTTAAATTTCGTTGTTTTCTATGAGCAATTACCACGTCAAAAATGCACTAAATCACCAGTTTCCACTTTTAAAACACTACTAAAACGTTTCCGGTTATTATTTTATGCAACCCAAATCATTTATTCACTTTTATTTTATATATTTCGTTAATAAAACAGAGTAAACAAACTTTGCGCCTGCTAAAATTATTATAACCTCAAATCGCTGGTATTGCCACTTTATTTCACATTTCATTTGCGCTATTATACTCAGTTTACACTATACACT